>NC_073746.1:133288601-133588601 GCF_029784135.1 Toxorhynchites rutilus septentrionalis
CCTAAATTTGAATTCTAATAAATTTGGGTGATTTTTGTCAGTTCATTCATAACCCTACGAACCTTTTTAAAGTAAGTTCATTCTACGAACTGAATTTCGAAATGGAGTATCCCACTGTATTTCGACGATGATTGACGATGAATTTTACACATGTGTTCCCTATTTTCTTCTATTGAAGTTCGCTTGAGATATATTACGATGTCAAACGACATAATTCGAACTGGTCTTGATTTAAATTCAAAGTGAAGTGAAGCAATACTATTAAAATACAGGTGTATAAATATGGAACCGGAACTCACACATTGGAAGACACACATGATAATGTAAAAGATTAAAAGTGATATTGATCGCCTTTTTTTGTATCGATGGGATATGCAATCACTGAGCAGCGCTTAATTCTTATGAAAATACGCAAAAATGGCTAGATGGCTGGTGTGGCCAAAAAAAATGTTTACGAAACATTCAAGAATAACCTGACAGATTAGAACGTGTATTTAATGAAAAAATGGGTGGGTTATATCTATGATATAACCGCAAGGTTGACGTGGGGCACCGTTGGCTTAGTAATCATTATTATTGGATAAATTATTGCAACTTTCGAATTTATTTTATTTAAATTTCGAAATTCAATTGAATTCAACATATTTGCTGTGTAAGTAAGGAATTTGAACAAACGCCATGTAATTTTGGTTTTGATGGCAGTGTTGGGGATTTATTTCTGCATGTTCTATGTTTAGGTTTTCATTTTACCCCTCATATATTCCGGCTAGACGTAGTCCCACGTCAAACCCGTTTTATATTTATACAAAATTGAATGAAAAAGAATAAAAACAGTGCTGTAAAAGCAAAAGTTATATGGAGACTGGTAATATTCTGAAAGAAATAAATAGTCAAAAAGTATACTAAACTGACTACGAACATTTCCTTATCTTTATTCTCTTAGAGTAATGGAAATTTGAAACAATTTTTCCGGCAACAGTGTAGTTGGCGCATTTTCATGCGCGCAAAATAAATTTCTCCTAGAATGGAGGAAATGTATCTCGGAAAAAGCAATGTTCTATTGAAAATCAAACCTTTTGGCATTTGGAAAAAAGAAAGCGATCCGAAAAAGTTCCACTTTAGGTTAGTCAGAAGTCGGTCAAGCGGATCACAATATTTTCAATATTGATTGTTTTCTTCATCGTATACACGTTCCCTGTTGAATATTTTTACTCGAATCATGATTTCAAAACCATACAAAAACTGTCATTTTTTAAACATAGTTAGAATAATCAAAGACGGTGATCGGAATACATTGCTAATCATTCATCAAAGCATCGATTTTTTTTAAATAGATTACGGAAAAATCACTGTCCCTTACCTATTACTATGCTCCTGGAAGGAACCACCGTCCAGCAGTCGTATCTTCGCGAAAAGCACCGCATTCACGAACGGCACCTCCACCAGCTCCTCGAGGTGCAGTTCGACCGTAAACTTATACTTTTTCTTCTTCATCATAAATGCCATTCCTGGGGCGCCGGGCCCGACCAGTGTCATTCACTCCGACACAATTAATTCGCACCACTTCAACGAGCAAAACGAAAAGGAAAACGAGAAACACCTGACGGAAGAGGCGTTTCAATTTCCGCAAACAGCCACTCCCTTTCGCTTCCTGTCGACCTTATTCCAATTTGCTCACCTCCAATTGCTCACAAAATCACCCGATTCTGCTTTTTCTGTTTATTTTTTTTGCTTTTCTGGGCCTTTCCCACGCAAACGTGCGCAGAACTTATTACCACAACCGTAATCGCCAGCACTCAACGACTTCTGCTCTTTGTGTAATTATCATTTCACCCCGCCAATCACAATCACCAAAACTGACAAGAATACAGCCGTAATGCGAGCTGATTCATAGCACTGCTTTCCTTATCTCACCTCATAAAAATACTAATTACTGATTCACCCGGGGGACGGAATGGTTCACGGCATTTGCTCTGCCCTCTGCGGTCAGGCATCCAAGCCTCGTTCCGATTTCCTTTCTTCAGTCGATCGGCAAGGGAACCCCTCCACTGTTGGTGAACCAATCGATTTACATGTTGGATGGATGTTATCCGCTAGCTGTTACCACTCGTAAGATTTTTTTTTTCTTTCTTCGTCTCTCGTGTAAACAGGTCACACAGAAATCCAAAAATTCGCTCAGATGCAACGTGCCGCAGAATCAGTTACGAAATTGCGAGGAATCGCGAGTTTTTTGCAGAAGCGGCGGTCTGTAAAGGAGAAAAAGCAGAGATAAATTGTAAGTTCAAATAGGCAATCAATTATCAGCCGATAGTGAATCGTAAAATCTGGGTTGAGGTTGTTTATCAACATTCCCCGTATGCAGCGAATGACGAGTTCATATGAACTAGAAGTGACAGCAAAAATGTATCAAGCATACGAGGGCAGGTTGTCGGAATAGAGGTAGCATAGAGTTTTTTTTTATGATTCATCATAAATATGTAGAGCAACGTCAATGATACTTCTCCTAGACAATATCGATACTGAAAATAAAACGTTTTCTTTCTATATCGCTATAATGGCCACATTGCTACTATGAAGCCAGAATAATTACTGTGAATCTCTAGTCACTTAGAATCCAGATTCCCTACCCATTTTATATCAGTACCATATTGGTCGGTTCTGTAGTATTTTCGACATTCCAGTTTCAGAAAAAAAATCAATAATTTTACTTCATTCCCATTGTACACCTTATTAAGCCAACAAAGATATACAAAACAGATGTAAAAATGTTGTGCTTAGGATCGCACTAAATCACTTGTGCATGGACAAGCGGCTATAATTACGACCGATGTGTTATAGGCGCTTGTAACCAGTGACCGGGAAATAACCCGTTGTAATCCATAATAAAATTATGGTGCTTCTACAGCTTTGGTTTTCGATTACGATTGCACTGTGTTGTGAGAGAGGAAAATTGGTGCTGTACCAATAATGTACTGAAAATAGTAACAGTGAATATTTCTTTGCGATGGATTGACGAAATAGAGAAACATCCGGCGACGAAATTGTGAAACAAAGACTGATGAACGGTAAATGAAACTCATAAAAATATTTACAATTATATGAACGGTAATAAAAAATGCTGCGGGCAATATTCGCGGAAAATAACATAATCTTTGTATCTATCTTATCTTTCGTGAACTGTGTTTCGGTGTGATTATGATGCGAGCTGATGTCATATGAAATCAAATGTTTGCACACGAAAATATCATGTCGTCACATCCAAACAAAAAAACGCCAACATGGCACCGGTCAAGTACACAACTAACTTACTCACATTTGTTATATTATTCGTAGATATTATCCGCAGCGTCATCAAGGATGAGCAGTAGAAAAAAACAGATAATTACAGAAATTAAACCAATGCAAAGATGGGAGTTAAACCATACCATGGTTACGATTGCGTGCTATACATTGATAGTTCTCCTATCCTCCATCACAAACTGCATCATGTTCCAGAGAGGGTTTTCCGTTGTTTTTAACGTGGTATAATTTGTGTCATTTTTTTCACAAACCACTAAGGCCACGGGATCCACATGATTCTACTTATACTTACCTTTTCTGTATATTCATCGCTGACTAGTTTTTGCTGTTTTGCTATTATAACAAAGTCACCTTCAGTTTGGCGTATTTCGTGAAAATGTTTCTCAACAGCGTGAGCATCAAATAACTATCCTAAGTTTTGAACGAGGTGACATGCAGCATTTCCAGGAGAGCTACGTAAACAAATTGAGGAATACTTGAACTTTTAGCATGAGTGGTGCTTTGAAATTTAAGGGACACAATTAGCACCGAATACTTTCCTTTTAATTGTTAAAAGCACTCTCGTAAACTCTGCAAGCTATCGAGTCTCGCGGTGAATAGATTGAGACAAAACATTAATATTATTAGTGTATTAGTTATTAGTGCAAGGATAATCAGCAGAGTAGTGAAGTAACTCATGCGTGATCCACCGAAGCGTTTGAAACTTGGCTTGAATCTTTGTTTGGTTAGATGATTAATTTAGATGGAAAGTAATATATATATTTCTAATGCTGAGAACAATTGCGCTATGAGACACCAGGCGGACAAAAATCCAAAAACCGACGACCAGCAAACTTTCTTTAATTAATTTATTTTTTCATTGAAAACTAAAACTTTCACTGAGTAAAGCTCGAAATTTCAAATCTGTAGCAGAATTTGTTCCTGAGATATTGGATGTTAAAAGTTAGAAGGAGACAAGAAAATTACACTTTTAATCAGCATCCATTTTCATTTTTACTAAGCTCAAACGCTTAGATTCTAAGCGATCGATCGTGAGTTTAAATCTCATAACCCTCTATTAACAATCTTTGTGTTGTTATAGAATTACTACGCCACGCAGCAATCATCAGTAATGGAGATCGATTCACAGTCGGAGTCATGGACTCTCTCCATTCATACAAGCTCTGCTTGCTACAAGAAACATCGGCCTATTGTGCCATTAATAAAACAACAATGATTATATAAACTGTCTCCGCCTTTCGGTCTAAATGAACAATGTAACAGAAGGAACACTAAGGAAAGGGGCGCATATAAATTTTTAATATTGATTTCAATTTTTGAGTACGATTTTTTACCAGTGCAATTTAAAATGTTATGAAAATTTAAATATTTAATTAATTTTCCTACAACTTTGTCAAACATAATATTTTAATCAGACATCTGAATTTTGAGTGACGAATTTTTGAATGATCAATGATTTTGAATGCGCTCTATTAAAAAAGACTAACTAATTTTTTTATTTAAACTCAAACCCACTATCAGGAACGATATTTAAATTTATCGTGATGAATTTCAATCTCTTTCATTCAACATTCAAAGTATAAATAAGTTTTGAACACAACTCAATGTCGTATATATTCAATACAGAAAATTTGTTCATGAGCCAGCGATATGGATAAAATGAAAACCATTATTATTATCTCCGATGTAGTGAGGGCAGTGCATTTTAAGCTAAAAAAATTGAAAGAGGTTGTATCTAGGACACGACCGCATATTTTCAACGTAAAACTACGCAATTACATTATGCAATCCATTGTTTACCACTTCGAATATTATTTTAGAATGCATCGAAATTTTTGTAATAGATTATGTTCTTCGTCACAAATAAATTTGATGAACGTCCTTTTACGTTTGATATGATGGACTACCAAAATATGTGAACGGAAGAATTTTCAAACGATCATTGTATTTTACATTTCCCTCTGAAATTATTGCACATCTCATGTTTACGTAGTTCTCGAACCGCGAAAGTTCATTCACTTCTAGTATCTGGAATGACAATTTGATTTTGAAGTCCGTGTTAGGGAAACACAGCTCGGTGGGAACAAAAATACACCCTACTTGCATGTATATTTGCAAAGCGGATTTCCACAGGTACATCGATTTTGAAGTCTGTGTTGGGGAAACCATAAATCGGGCCAATCAAAACTTGGCAGTTAGAGCGTTTAGATAACGCTTGACATTTTACAGTTATTCAATTGTTCATCTCATGAAAAATAAAATTTTATTAATTGTGATAGATGCGTAGAAATATTTCTTATCAATTGATGCAAACATCTTTCCGATCTGTTAAGAATTGTTCGAGTTATAAGCATTCGAATACCCGTATTTCATTAGCACACAAATCGGCAGAACGAATGTATGGGAAAAAACGAAGTTCTTCCAGTTTTAATGAATTTAGACCATTTAGAAATTAGCGAATTGTAATGTATAGTATATCAAACAAATCTTAGAGAATTTCGATTCGATTGGTATGCAAATCATGAGAATTCGTTCACAGTGAAAATAGTTATCAACGTTAACTTTTTTTCATAAAAACGTGACCTGTTTTCTGATTTTTCTGAAAGACGTAGTTCTACGTCAAAAAAGGTAATTGACACTGAAACATAATCATACTCGTTACTTGTGTACTTTTGTTGATATTCTAAGACACTGCTTCTAACCACTCAAACAGACTAAATGAAAAATAAATTTTTGAAACTATTCTATAAGCTATAAATATTTTATTGGAATGGTTGTCGAAAAAACTTTCCGATAGTTGAGTTAACAAATGAAAATTAAAAAAACCATGGTTATACAAAAAAGTTGAACATTTTTTTGTTAGCATTTTCTTTTCTAGCGCATTCCCAGGCCGACTCTTTGTTTTCAAACATGCTTTAGATAAGCTCTGGAGAAAATCCCACCTCAAACTGCATCTGTGTGATATGAAGCGTTTTGAGTTTTTTGGTCATTTGGGGAGATTCCAAAAACATACATGTTTTTAACGTTCTTGTACAAAGTATTGATGTGCTTTGTCTATCCAATTGAAGTGAAAGTCATGAGAAACAGTTGCATTTAGATGCATTTTGATATCAATTGAATGTGCTCCATAAAACAGAAAACACGACTTGGTATAGCATAAAAACACTGTTATTGTGCACTCGCCAACACCGATTGGCACATTAACACATTTCCACTGTTCTTGCTGTGTTTTCCATTCAACTCGAATCAAGAGCGCTCACGCAATATCAGTGTCTGTCCCAGCTCCCAATGATATTCAATGCATGAGAAGAAAACGTCAGAAATTCGACTAGAATATAGTCACATTTTATAACAAATACAGAAACATAACCATATTTATTTTTTAATTTTTTACTCATTGAACTACATGTCTCTGGATACTATTCCCCATTCCCCATTCTCTGGAAACCCCATTCACAAGCGTAAAGAATGGTATTGAATTTTCAAGAAAACATAACAAAAAATATTTTGGTAAATGGGACGAAAAAGAATAAAATAGCCCATTACAAGACTCTTGAGAATTGTCATCAAGCGGATTGTGTAGAATGAAGGTGATTATGAATTAGTTGACAGTAGCTGACACACACTTCGGCCACACATGGTAATATATTTTATCCCCCACCACCACTGCAGTCTACCTTTGACAATGCATAAACACCAAAAACGTACGTGCGATTCAATAATACACAAACACTTTCCACTTGTCGGTATAAAAACCGACGCAGAACATCTTTTTAACGAGCCTCATTTGATTTTTCGGTTTTCAAAAAACTCAAATTTTAACGTTTGCGACTCTAGTAAATGAAGTCCGATTGAGCTAATATTTTGAATTGTGAATTTTATCGTGTATATCAACATTTCGCACGAAGTTCCATATGAAAAATCGAGATAACTATTCTCATCACATTCACGTTTTTTTACTAAGCGCACGTTCATGGGTCCAATCGCAGAACTTTTCATTGATTGATTTTCTAATCTACCCTTTAAAATTACCTTTTACTATAAAATAACTAGTACTTCTACCAAAACTCGTCATTATAATATCAAATTATTTTCAGACACAATTCTTCAAATGCCAAATTTTGCTCCATTTGATTGATTGTTTCTCGGAGTTATGCAGAAATTTGTGTTTCATTTCTATGGCAGCCCCCCATTAGAGATGAGTGTTGAACCTCCTTAAAAATGTTTCTTTCCCCCCAAAACCTCCACATATCAAATTTGGTTCCGTTTGCTTGATTAGTTATTGAGTTATGCAGAAATGTATGCTTCATTTGTATGGCAGCCCCTCCCCTCTCTTTAAGAGAGAGGAGAGGAGTGTCTATTTACCATAGATACTTTTCGTGCCCCCTAGAATCTTCACATGCCAAATTCGGCTCCATTTGCTTGATTTGTTTTCGAGTTATGCAGAACTTTGTGTTTCATTTGTATGGCAGCCCTCCTTAGAGAGGGAGGAGAAATGTTGATTCACCATAGAAACGTTTCGTGCCCCCTTAAACCTCCACATGCCAAATATGGCTCAATTTGCTTGATTAGTTCTCGAGTTATGCAGAAATTTGTGTTTCATTTGTATGGGAGCACCCCTTTAGAGAGGGGAAAGGAGTGACAAACCACACTAAAAATATTTATTTCTCCCTAAAACCTCCATATGCCAAATTTGGTTTCATTTGCTTGATTAGTTCTAAATTCATGCTGAAATTCGTGTTTCATTTGTATGACTCCTTAAACATCGGCTGATCATCAATACTTCTGTTTCGTTCATTTATGATGTTTCCTTTCGATTTCCTCGCTATATTCATCATCATCGGCAAAGTGTTTCATATTCAATTGAAAGTTCCATCTGTTTCATTCCACCGAAACGAATTGTCCTGGACATTCTTCAAAAAGAAGTGGTAGCAAAAGAGGCATAGGATGGCATATCAGTCGCGCTTACTACCAAACTACCACGTGCCTCAATCTAAACCATATCAATTGATCTAGTGCCAATTAATTTGAGTTAAACATTCCAAAGGCATTTGATGAAGTTCGTATATGATCTAGTTTAAAATGGAAACCATGAAATAAAAAATATTCACCTTAGCGAAATAAAATTCAAACAGTTTCGTTCAAGTTCACCCTCAAGATGCCATCACACTCGCTAACATTTATGATGCCTCAGCCATGAACCTTCAACTGCTCGAAATAATATTCACGTCAAACAAAACAAAATTAAAAACCGTGTACACACCTTCAGCCACTGCATAAATCTTCTCATAAAGCTCAACAAAGTGTTCCTTCCATTATGCACCGCGGTGCTCTAGAACGGAACGCGCGTTCGTATAGTTTCGATTGCATGAATAATTCATTCTCGACCTCGCACGGCAACAGAGAAAAGGAGAGCGAAGCAGCTGAGCTGCTTCCGAAAAGTATGCTTTAATGGCTCTAATCAACATATTAAGCGCAGGAAATGGCAATCATTGCCTGTGCAGCAGCGTCTAACCTTTAAAAAGTCGCAGCAGCAGCAGTCCATCATAAGTGTTCGGAAACAAATGGCGGTGATCTTTATCACAGCGGAACAGAAAAAAAATTATGTAGGGGAAAAGGGGGGAATTTGGACCACCTATGCAAATTGCCTAATATTTCCAAACCAATACGGTCTAAATAAAAAAATGTCTCATTGTATACTGAGCTACACTTGTTTTCTCTCAATAAATAATGTTTAATCATTATATGAATCTTCAATCTACGAAATATATCATAAAATAAAAGAGATGATTTTTGGACATTAAAATTTGATGCGGGGTTATTTGGACCGTCTGTGGGGTGATTGGTCCAGTGTGTGTTTCATCGAAAAAAACATACTTATGTTTATATAAAGTATTTTGGGATAATGTTACAATCAGTGACAATGTTTTGGGATCGATACCAGGTGTCTTGGCCAGATTCCAGACCAGAAAAGTTGGATTGACACCATCTCGAATTCTGCATGAATCTTTTCACTGTTGGTCGAGCATTTTCAAACACTTTTGATGCTTGGTCATAGAAAATCCGTTCTCGATGGCCTGCGTTGCTCTTTCAAGCTCCTCCTTCTTCCAACGTTGTCTGTCCATCCTCTTTTTGTAATTCAGCGGCATCTGGAATCAATTAGACCAAAGAAAAGTCTCAAACCTGTAGGACCAATTCACCCCACAGAAACGTGTCCATGTCACCCCACACAACACGCAAAAATTAAACTACAATTAATTTCATTTATTGTTATCAAATTTACAGTTTCGCTACATCAAATTGTTTCTCTTCTGTTTGTTTGCTTAATTAGCTGGAAAAACCTTAAAACCACTATCGGAAAACTCACATTTTTTGACGATCAAAGTGCTTGCTGTGTTTATGCTACCGTTTCCCTCTACTTGTGAAGTTTTACCAAAGTTTTTTTACTTTAGGTACATACGGTTCAACAATAGAAGGAAATGACATTATAAAAAATCCAAGTTGAGCCATAATTTTTGAGATAAAGGGGTGGTTCAAATCACCCCATATGACCAAATCACCCCGTGTTACCCTACCCAGGCAAGAATTCATTGAAATGCATATTAGGGGATTATTCATATTTGGGAAAGCGTTTCAACTGCAAGACGCAGTGATTTCAACGCATTTTAATTTCTGTTTGTTTGAATTAATGTTTGTGTTAAAAAGACAATGTCGTCACACTCTCGCTTGTTTGCTCGTTTGATGAAAACGAAGAGTTTTTGTTTTTTTTCATTATAGGAAGGTAAGGCGATTTCAGCTAATTCTTATAAATATAACGTAAGGTCAGGACCTCATGCACTTAGCAAACCCACGAAAGAGCTACATACAATATACATAAAGGTCGTGTCATTAGTTTTTCCCACACTTATAACTAAGTAACATCTGTTCCCTCCATCGAAAGTCTAATTGGTTTACACATGTGTTGCGTGCAGAGATCCTATTTCCGTGTAACCTAATTTAAGAAATTCGGAACGTTCCCAATCGCAACACAATCGGCTCGATACACTAATTATCCAAACATTGGCACCCACGTTAATCTTCTTTCGTACCGATTCCGGCAAAGCAGTGCGCCTCATGACGTGGGAAGCTAGCAACCGTAGTAACACATCACCCAAGCAAACTTTTCTTCTGCTGGTACATATTCGGGAAAGTTCTTCCGAAGCATTTGTACCCAACAATGATAGGAAAACGTAAGTTGCCACGCGAGTGTATTAATTATCGTAAATTGGATAGTCGTTACCAGTGGTTACCAGTGGGGACCGGATGTGTGTCACGCAGCTTTTTCCAGTTTCCACAATTTATTCTGCGGGGTGTTGTCTTTTGCGGCATGTTAGAGCAAAATTTTATGCACCATCACGCATTTTATTAATGAATATATGGTCATAGGGAGTTATCAATGGGACGTGGCGATGTTTATGAAGATTTGCAGCACAAATTCGGTGCATTGACTGTTGTTAATGGGAAGATGATGGGTAGCACAAACCACATTTTGACCACGAAGCCCCTTATCCATTCACTCCTATTCCTATCTCTCCAGACAGGCTACGAGTAAGCATGGGATCAACTAGCTCACATAGATGAGACCTCCTCTGATGCATGATATGTGACTTATCGCCAAAAAATTTAATTTTTGGAAATGGTACAGTCTCAGCACGGTAAGGTTCAGTTTACATGACTCGGGTAGATTGAAATTTGTAATAAAACATAGTTGAACATCATGAATAATATGACCCAGCGAAATTGCACGATTTCCTTCCCATCAAGTTTTCCGCATTTTTATATGATTTTAAATTATGCCCATTTTCATTTTCAAGTAAAATCAGAGAAAATTCGTTCGAATTTTCAAAATTCTATGATTTTAATCAAACTGATTCTCTATATGCGAATTCAGTAAAATAATGAATAAGTGAACGTTTCGAAGTTCATCATTTAATCCACAATACCTTTCTATAGCAGGTAGCATTGGCGACTAGACATTGAGTGTAATGTGTATTGCGCTACGAGAAGGCCAATGAGAGAGAAATAATAAACATTCGTGTTGCTACTGCAGCCCTTGGCGAGGAGCGGTGATAGCAAACTGTTAATAACCTAACAAATTGCTTCCGACCTTGGCTATTGATACGGTAGGCTGGTTTCCGCTGGCCACTGTCGGTTCTCGCTTGTAAAAACTATTACACCGTGACAAACACGACGCGTACGTGGGTGATGATGCCCAGGCGCGTGCTGGTACAAACGAAGTGTTCAAACAAAAATCACAAACTGAACTGCCCAATAAAAAAAAAACAATTTCATTGCTGCTAGGCCGATGGCGAACATAAATTGGACTCTTCGAGAAGCAAACAAAAAAAAAAAACGGATATGTCAAAAATATTGGTTTTCACCAGCGTCAAGGTGACGAAACGGAACAAAAGGTGAACCGCAGGCGGCACACAATAAAAAAGCGACATGCAAGGACAGTGCAGGAAATCGTGCAACGTGTGCCATAGTATACAGTGACTCAAACCCGTAATCGTACCCCACCATGCAGATCTCTTTTCCCTTTTTTTGGAACAAGCTTTCGGAACATTCTAAATAGAATTGGATCAGAATGTTTACTCGAACATCCTGAAGGAAAAAATGAAGCAAAGTGTGAACAAAATGTGATGGAATCGAGGGTTCGAGTTTTGCCAAAAAATGATCCAGGGCTCAATAGATATAAAGTTCGCACATGGTAACATTACAATTACTCAAAAGTTATTGATATTCCTCCACAATCTTCCGATATCAATCCCAGTAAAAACTGAGGAAGTCATCTGTGTAGGAAATTTAGAAACCATAAAATTTCTAAAAATAACGATTTTGAAAACCACTTGATGAAAAAATTGATAAATATTCCTTCCGAATTCAAAAAACTCGACCAAAAAACTCGTAGATAGGACCAAAAACAGCTAAAGATAGTTGTAATGAACAAGGCATACCATATTAATGATGGAATTCGGAAATTGGCCAACGCCTTCGAAATTGAGTAGAGATTTCAACCAACGTATGATTACGAGTTTGAGTCAATTTTCATACGTTAGCACATACATTCGCCATTTTTAGAGCAATAAAAACCATTATTCTGAGAACATATAGCAAACCTTTTAACTCTCATATGACATTATGACTTGTAATATAAATTATACTAAATATACTTGTAAATTATGTAAATAGAATGTTCCGAAAGCTTGTTTTCGACTTCCAAAAGAAGGGAAAAGAGATCTAAATGGTGGAGTACAATTACGGGTTTGAGTCACTGTATATACCTAATACTTTTGCCGAAATAAATCAAACAATAGCACTGCGCCGGGGTCGACAAAATTTCTACCGACGCCGAAAAGACAAAATTCAATTAACTCCGGTTGGCTAGGCGATCAATCAGATTGAGTCACTGGAATCTCTTCGTCGTTTTGTTTCAGGTGTAGGGTGTCACGAACATAACAACTGAATCACAAAATATAAAACAAGGGAACAACGATTGCATGACCTAGGAGGAGGAAGTTTCGGGCGACTGTCGAGGATGGGTTGGAATATATTACCGAAGGCAAACAAAGTTGTGGTATTTCATGGCCAGAAAGTTTCATACGACGGAGAATTGTAGCTTCAATTAAATTTTCATATTTTAGGAACATCGGATCAGGCGATCTAAAATGCAACAAAATATTCATTACAGTTCTCTACCTTTTGACGTAGCATTACGTCCTTCGGGCATATATTGGAAACACAAATTGAAAAACCTAGAGATTTACGAGATTTTTGCACAAATCGATCTAGACACTCCCTAACAAGCTAATATAAACAATACTAACAAGCTAATACAAATAGAACATTATAAACTTTTCAATAGTCAACTTATTGATATAGTGTTGAAATGGATCTTTCTAATTTGCCATACATTTGGGCAGACCGCAAGACGTTTTCCTGACACGTACCAGGAAAAGAGATACCATGACGAACCGTCACTAATAATACAAGCAAGCCTTTACTTACGTTTGTGGAGATCGCTAGGTGCTTCTCTAATAAGGACTGCAAAATCATGTAGCGTGACGAAACCGTTACTGAATATGAAACAGATCGCCACGGGAAGGATAATGTCAGAATCGGCAAGACCGTTACTGCAAGTGATAATCCTACATCAACTATACGGTCGCACCTTAACTTGTTTTTATTATGTATTAATTTTCATAAGAAACGGAGACTTATTCGAGATCCCAATATAACAAGGGTCCCGGAAAGCAATTGGTTACCCAGCATATTTTTACTATATGCAATATTCATCAATAGAAAGCATCAAACACGATTGGACATATGAAAATGAGTTTACTACTTTATTATTATCTGTATGTTCAACCCCTTAAATCCCCGATTTGATCATTCTAATGAGGCTCGATGCTATAGTTCCGGGCCTAATCGACTCATCACGAGTGAGACTCGGTATCGTGGGTTAAAGGAGATTAAAAAAACAAGAAAAAAAATAATCAAAAACGCTATTGCTTAAGATTTTCGTAAACTCAGACCCACCGAGACGATAATTTATCGAATTTATCGGTCATTCAAAATCATGCGTTATTTTTATTGTTCGAACAGAACATGATAACTTTATCTCATTCATTATGAGGATACATACCTTACAACAACCATAAAATAGACAAAAAGAATAGTAAAATTTAGTCATTGTTCAAACGACAATCACTTCTTCGAAAAGAATACTTATTCAGATCTGAACTTATCGTATTTTACGGTGAAATTTATCAAGCTTTATAAGCCTGTTCCTGACTTTTAGCTAATTGACTTGCAGACACCAGATGTACCGGATTTTCTGGGGAACTATCAAAAGCAGCATTTTTCCAGCGCTTGAATTTAATCCTGAGATTTTTTATGTTCTCATTGTTACCAGAAACTAGAATTACTAGTTTCATACTACGGTGTATCACTATTTCCATGAAAACATTTTCGAAAAGGTTTCAGTAGTTTATCCACTGAATCGTGGAAACACCTATTTGATAGCCATATCCGTTAAGAAAAAAACCGAGGTGTACAAAAGTGGCGTCGTGCACAAATTACGTAACGCTAAAAATCCGGATTTTGGACCACCTTCCCCTCTACGTAACGCAATTTCCTATCTCTAATACACAGAAAGTAACGCAACCTCGACCGCCCTCCCCCCCCTTATCGCGTTACGTAATTTGTGCCCGACGCCTTTCCGTAAAATCAGTTCCTCAAATATTTCTGGTACTATGGATAACTATTACAATGTCTAAAAACGGATTTGAAAATAATTCGGCGAAGCAGATCGAGACCGATCGCCAGGTGATATTTTGCCCTGTGAATAAACCTGTGAATGTTAGAATGTTGTTCAGTTAGAATCGAAACGCATTGATTATTTTACTACAGTGCTCCTACTAGCCGATTCTTGAATATTTTAACAGAAAAATTTTATGAAAGTTATACTTTTTCGGTGATAGAAGTTTTTGCCAAATGTCTTAAAATTGCATGACACGACGAGATCTAGTGCCATCTCGAAAAACAATTTTTTTTTTGAAAAATCGACACTCTGGGACTTAGTTTTTTTTGGTATACGAAACGAAAAGTATGGTTTTGGGTGACAATAAAAATAGTTATTTCGATTTTTCATTCGGAATTTGCACCGAATTGTTATTTGCACGATAATATACCGTATGCAAAATATTAAAATATATTCGGATTTCATTTACTGGTGTCACACAAACGTTAAAATTTAAGTTTTTTTTGAAAAACGAAAATTCACCGAAAATCGAGGTTTTCAAAAAAAAATTGATGCCAAATGTCTTAAAATTGCATTACCCATCGAGATTCCCAGTTATCTCGAAATTTTTTTTTTGTCGAAATAATAAATGTTTTTTTGGCACTAAGTCGTTTTTCCGCCTTAAAATTCGATTTTTGATTAAAAAAAATTATTTGAGGTAACTGTAAATCTTGACGTGTCATGTAATTTTAAGACATTTGGTACCATTTTTTTAAACAACCTTGATTTCCGGTGATTTTTCGGTTTTCAAAAAACTCAAATTTTAACGTCTGTGTCACCAGTAAATAAAGTCCGAATGAGCTAATATTTTGCATAGAGTATATTATCGTGCAAATCAACATTTCGTAGCATGTTCCGAATGAAAAATCGAGATAACTATTTTTATTGTCACCCTAAACCGGTTGTGTCCCATTCACCCGAAACACTCGAAGCCCATTTACCCGAATGTAACGCATATCCGAATGTAACAAATACCCGAATGCAACATATACCCGAATGGACATTTACCCGAATGAACATTTACTCGAATGCAACGTTTACCCGAATGGGATGTTTACCCGAATGAAGAAGGAAAAATTCCGACAAATCAGTTTATGAGTTTTGTCGAATCTGCTGTTAGGAAGTTACGAAGTAAACTGAGAAATTGTAACGAGGAAATTCGAAAAAAAATGTTGAAGACTTCGCTGTGTTATTTTTAGAAATTAGTGTAGGCACAATTGACATGCTGTCTTCTTTCCTTTCCGTATTGCTCTTTAAGACCAAGAGATCATTCAGAAATGAGCATGGGTTATGAAATATTCCGAAAATTAAACAGGTAACTTTAACATAATTTTTTTTGATGAAAATGAAACCCACCTTCGGAAGCGGCGGCCTCTCGCAAGCAAACCTGTGTTCCACCGATTGCCCGGTTTTTTGAAACATAGGAGACGATCCTTTAGTCAGACCTTTTAGACCGCATACGTTTACCTGGTGCATTACGTTTGCCCGGTTTATTATGCATGTCATGCATTTTGATTGCCTGGTTGCAAACGTGATGCACCAGATAAACGTATGGCGTACGACGCTCGTAAACGGGCTGCGTCATCCATAAGAATGGATGGACTTAATAATACGTTATAAAACTGCATTCTTTCACTTTTCATTATTTTGAAAAGGATTTTATTCAAAGCCAGTATTTCTCGAATTGTACTTACCACGAAAAATACTTTTTGAATGGAAATGAAAGTATGAGACTAATATGATCATAGTTAGTGCTCATCTTCCGAGCCGTGCAGACGGATTTTCTTTAGCGCATGTTTTCGGAAGTCGTTCACGGGCTATTCTAGTTTTTTTTCCTCGTATTTGAGTTTGGATATCGCGATATACAGTCGTTCGCGTCTTGCTTGCGGTGGATGAGAAGCAAAGTGCGATGTTTCGTCGTAAAAATACATTTCGCATTGATTATGCGGCCATCCCAAAGAAACCATCTTTCGTCGACGTACACGGATTCATCAAGAACAAATTGGGCTTAAAGCCTGAAGAATTGGAAAGGGTCCATTGTAGCAAACACAACGGATGTGTTTTTGTCACGACTATCGACCTCTCAATAGCACTGAAAGTTGTAGAAGAACATGATAATAAGCACGTGATATCTGTAGATGATCAGCAATATAGTCTACGAATCACGATGGTCGATGGTACAGTGGAGGTAAAGTTGTTCGACCTTTCAATAGACGTCACTGATAAACACATAATCGATTTCTTAAACGACTTTGGTGAGGTCGTTTCTATCCATGAAGAACTGTGGGACAGTCGTTATCCGTTAGCTGGATTACCGTCAGGAGTGCGAGTCGCGAAAATGATAATTAAAAAAAATATCCCATCTCTCATCTCCATTGATGGAGAAGCGACGATAGTAGCATACCATGGACAGAAGCAAACCTGTCGACACTGTGGGGAATATATACACAATGGTATTACGTGCATAGGGAATAAGAAGTTGTTAGTACAAAAATTGTCGGCGGATCAACATTCGTACGCGAGTGTAGCTCGAAGCGCAGCAAAACAGAACGTTTCACGGCCGAAAATAATGACTCACAAAGCATCTGTGAGCTCAAAACAAGCGGCAACAAAACAAATAAATATCTCCACATCAAAACCAGCGGAACAGCAGAACAGCAGAATAATAGCTGACGTACATAGGGTACAAAGTCCACCAATACCGCCACCACCTTCAGCAGACGCTTCAAAACGAGATGAAGGGGTGAATGCCCCGAGACAACTCTCTAGTGTTGACAAGTCTCGTAAAATAGCAACAACAACAGAGAGTGCTGAAGAACACGATACCGATGGGTCGTCGACCTCTTTGAGAAGCGGAAAAATGAGAGAACGCCAGCAGGGCAAAAAAATGCGTCAAGACGATAGCGATGACTCGCATCTTGGAGAAAGTAAATCATGACTCAGTACACGAACTATAACCTTGCCACAATAAACATTAACACCATCACGAACGCGACGAAGTTGGATGCTCTCAAAAACTTCGTTCGAATGCTCGATTTAAATATCGTTTTTCTGCAAGAGGTAGAAAACGAGAATCTAAGTCTACCCGGCTACAATATCATATGCAATGTAGATCAAACTAGAAGAGGTACAGCGATTGCTCTCAAGGACCATATCGTTTTCTCTCACGTAGAGAAGAGCCTTGATGGACGAATAATCACATTGAGAGTTCATAATACTACTCTCTGTAACATATATGCCCCATCAGGCACCGCCCTGCGCTCGGACAGAGAGTATTTCTACAATAATGCCGTCGCATACCATCTTCGTCATCACACCGAACACATCATACTGGCTGGTGATTTCAATTGTGTCTTACGACCATGTGATACTACTGGTCAAAATGCGAGTCCGGCTCTCCGAGCAACGGTACAACAACTACAACTACATGATGCATGGGAGAACCTGCATCCGAACACTCCCGGGTATACATATCTTACTCACAATTCGTCATCTAGATTAGATCGTGTATACGTTAGCCGGGTACTACGAGAAATGCTAAGATCCGCAGAAACACATGTTTGTTCCTTCAGTGACCATAAAGCTCTATTGGTGCGGTTATGCTTGCCTCATCTTGGCGAAGAACATGGTCGAGGATACTGGTATCTTCGTCCGCATTTACTTACAGACGAGAACATTGCTGAATTTAGCATAAAATGGCAGTATTGGACTTTTCAAAGAAGACACTACACCTCATGGATGCAGTGGTGGCTTTCATATGCTAAAACGAAGATCGCAACATTTTTTCGGTGGAAGTCCAAACAGGCATACGACTGTTTTCATCAAGAACAGCAACGTTGCTACAACTTGCTACGACAAGCCTACGATGGCTACTGGCAAAACCCTGACATGCTAATGACTATCAACCGAATTAAAAAAGAGATGCTTGCACACCAACGTAGATTTACACAAATGTTTTTGCGAATAAACGAGACTCACATCGCCGGAGAGCCGATAACCACATTCCAATTAGGAGAAAGAAGAAGAAGAAAAACTGCGATCACCAAGCTACGTGACGAGAGAAACGAACTCATACATAATTCCGAAGAAATACGGACCCATCTGATTCGATACTTTGAGCATTTGTATGCCGAGAGCGATGTCATGGAGAACGATACGTTTGAATGCGAGCGAATCATTCCAGAATATGACGAAGCGAATGGGATCGTCATGGATGAAATTAACACAACCGAAATATTTACGGCAATCAGAACAAGCGCGTCGAAAAAATCTCCTGGTCCGGACGGATTACCAAAGGAGTTTTACCTTCGCACTTTCGATGTGATCCATAAAGAGATGAATCTGATTCTGAACGAGGCGCTCGCTGGAAATTTCCCCTCCGAATTCGTCGACGGTGTAATTGTGCTGGTTAAGAAAAAACATGCAGACGAGTCAGTTCGATCATACAGACCGATTTCGCTGCTGAATTACGACTACAAAATTCTTTCTCGTATTCTAAAAGCTCGGATAGAAAGAGTGATGAGTGACAACGGAGTTCTCAGTGAGAGCTAAAAATGTGCAAACGCAAATCGGAATATCTTCCAAGCAGTGCTTGCGTTGAAAGACCGTATAGCTCGAATGAAAGTAAACAAACAGCAAGGTAAACTCATTTCCTTCGATCTCGACCACGCATTCGATCGTGTGGATCGACAATTTCTCTATCACACCATGTGCTCGCTCGGCTTCAACCCGAGGCTGGTCAACTTGCTCTCTCGTATTGGTTGTTTGGCATCATCGCGTTTGTTGATAAACGGACACCTATCTGAAGCTTTTCCTATCCAGCGATCGGTTCGGCAAGGAGACCCGCTATCCATGCACCTATTCGTACTCTATTTACACCCGTTGGTGACTAAACTAGAACGGGTGTGCGAGAATGACATCGTTGTCGCTTATGCTGATGATATCAGTCTCATCGCAACATCAATGAGCAAAATCGAACGTATAAGAGAACTGTTCATGCAATATGAACAAGTCTCCGGCGCAAGACTGAATTGGGCGAAAACAAAAGCCATTGATATAGGTGTCATGGTACGAAATGCAATGACAATCCCATGGTTGCAAACGGTAGATACATTAAAGATTTTAGGTATTACCTATGCGAATTCTATTCGTCGCATGATAACAGTCAACTGGGATGAAGTAGTGAGCAAATTTTCACAACAAATATGGCTCCATTCAATGCGCTCACTAACCTTGCATCAGAAAGCAACACTTCTCAACACATTCATCACTTCCAAAATCTGGTATCTTTCGTCCATTTTATCGCCAAATGGAGTACATATAGCAAGAATCACATCAAAAATGGGTACGTTCATATGGAATAGAATTCCAGAGCGTATTCCCATGCAGCAACTTGCCCGTAATCGTGAGAATGGAGGATTAAGATTGCAACTACCGGCGTTAAAGTGTAAAGCGTTATTGATTAGTCGTCATCTCAAGGAGATCGAAGTCATTCCCTTCTACAAATCATATCTTTTTCCGAACATACAAATTCCACCAACAGAGCTTCCTTGCCTGAGGATTATTTCGCAATTGATTCCTACACTTCCCGCTCATTTAGTTCGAAACCCATCCTCCGATCAAATTCATCGGCTTGCTATCGAGGCAACAGATCCACCAAAAGTGGCGGCGAATTCGCCATCTGCGAACTGGCGAAAAATATGGAGAAATATATCCTCGTGTGCACTAACGTCAACACAGCGCGGAGAGTTATTCATGTTCGTGAATGAGAAAACACCACATCGACGACTTTCATATATTATAAGACGGGCGGACGATGGAATCTGTACACATTGCAACGGAACAACAGAAACACTGCAGCACAAGTTCAGCGAATGTCAACGAGTAGCAGCGGCGTGGACACTGATGCAGCAAAAAACATGTGAAATATCCAATGGTTGGCGAACGCTGGAGTTTAATGAATTCTTGAGACCTGTTCTTAATCACATGCAAACAACACAGAGAATCAATGTTTTGAAATTACTGGTTACTTATATTAGAATTATAAACGACACTGAGGGCGCAATAGATTTATCAGCTCTCCAAAATGAATTAAATGGTGAAAATTAAAAAAATGGAATACTTGTAAATAAATTGACAATAAATTGACATTACAAAAAAAAAAAATCTTTATATAACACTGATCAGAATTAAATATACAAATACAAATACAAATATAGTAAAATTTGTGTATTATTTGAATATATCCCTCTTTTGGGTAAGTGTCGCCTTCGGGTAGATGTTACATTCGGGTAATTGTTACATAAGGGTAACTGTCGCATTCGGGTAAATGTTATATTCGGGTAAATGTCGCATTCGGGTAAGTGTCAATGCGGTTAGATGTTACATTCGGGTAGCTGTCGCTTTCGGGTATTAGTTACATTCGGGTGAGTGGAATTCGGGTGAATGTCTTTCAGGTAACTGGTGAGTGGGTTTTGGGTAAATGTGACACAACCCCCTAAAACATACTTTTTGTTTCGTATTCCGAAAAAAAAATCCCAGAGTGCCGATTTGTGACAAAAAGAATTTCGAGATGACACTAGATTTTGACGTTTCATGCCATTTTGAGACATGTTGTTTAAAAAAAATCGAAAACCCCGATTTCCTTGTTTTATATATATATATATATATATATATAAAAAATTAAATATATATATATATATATATATATATATATATATATATATATATATATATATATATATATATATATATATATATATATATATATATATATATTTAATTTTTTTTATGAAACAATAACACAAACGTATATGTTACCGGGGGATTTCGAATGTAACGGAAAAATGTATGTAATAACTGTACAACGATACGACCAAATGAATCCATTCGAGCTGCGAACGTTACTGTATAGGGATTTTTTAAAGCAAAACCATCTGTCAGTCACGACGAAATAAATGCTTATTTTTTGCCTTCTATTTGTATACCCTGCGTTGAATATACTTATTCTTTCTTCATCCACCACCACACCAGCACAAAATGTGGGAGACAGAAAAGAGCTAAAGCATTTGAGCAAATCATTGTTACAAATAAGCAAATGTCGTTCGATTTTTGTAACCAAATCATCAAGCAATTTCCGTACCAAAGATTCCACAAAACGTACAAAAACGTTAAAAAATGGTCCCAAATCAAGCGACAAAACAAACGGAAATAAAATCCCATATCACTTCACTTTCAACACATGAACCACAGATGTTACTATCTTTTTCAGCAATATGAATCCGATAACAGCCGATAAAATGAAAAAAAAATGTTATGCAGACACACCAATTTTTCCATAACATGAATTAACTTTGACTAGCATTCTAACAAAAAAAATAAATATCAATTTGCAAATGGTCGCAAGATTTACCCTCCGAACGAATAATAATAATACTGTGTATACAACAGGTTCACATCAATTTCATCTTTTCATTCCATATGCTGATCTCACATGTAGCATCACCTGTTGGAAGTGCAGCTCCAGCGATGACAGATCTATGATTAAATCAGTAGAGAGTTATACTCATCATTCCACGTCTCATCGGTAATCTCCTACACTACTCAAATAAGTCTCAATGCATCTTGTTTCTGCGAATGTTCACAGGAATTGCACTTTCTGCTGCATGATTTCATACACTTGAATGGAGATAAAATACAGGTATGTTTCAAGTCTTGATATGAAATATGGAATCGGCGATGCACATTGTGCAACCGTGCCTAACAGCTAACGCTCAACATCGTCCAATCATAATGAAACAAAAATAAAGATATCAATGTCCGTCATCAATTCTCGGCTATCGCAAAGCCACAAGGCGTCGAAACTAATCATTCCGGGTAACGATCCCGCCAACAACACGCACGCAGGCGAAAAATCTATCTTACGTAATGAAATAAGCTGCCTCGTATCCTTTGTTCCACTCATAAATAACCGTAAGACAAACACTCGCGATTCGTACATGAAGCGCACAATTTGTTCCATTCATAAGTGCCGCCGATGCAACACGACCCAGTTCAACGCGCGGGGACTAAGCCCTGAGCCCCGTCCAAACAAACGGCGGTTAGCAGCCTGACTGAACTGGAGGGTTACATAAAAGTTCCAAGCACTCGATAGAATGACTTTTTTTTCTTCAATCAAAATCTCGCACATGCGCCTGGCGCCATTTCCACTTCCAAAAGGGGAACGCCATTATGGACATGCTTCTAGGAAGCGGGTTGAATGGAGCCAGGAAACCCGGAAAAGTCTCCTTTCCTACTGGCGGCATCGTCTGACAAAACGAACGTACGTAATGTTAGCAAGGACGACGACGCAGACGAACGAGGCAGGGTCGGGCAGGGTTGGCGGAGGTGGTCGTAGAAACGCGGTCAATACACGAACAACGCCCCACCTCAATGAAAATTCGTTTAGTCCTTTGGGAGCGCTCTTGCCTCGGGGCACCGCTACCATTGCCAATAGCAACAAAAACAAGGTTTGCCCTCGATTATGCAACTGAAGAGCAGGAAATGTACTGAAATCGCTACCGTGACCCTTACCTATATACATAACGGAACGGATTTGGGCGGAATAAACTGGTACGATTTGGGAGAAATATGGAAATCAACAAAATGTATAAAGGGCGGATAAGCACACATCTGAAGGATAACAGAAAACTGCAGTTTATGAGCTTGCAACAGCATATTCGAACCACTGGACGGATAGGGGGCGGTGTGTTGTTTAGTGGAAAGTTGTTCGCCATTCTGGAACGAATAGCAAGGTGGGTGCTCAAGGTTTTGCATGTCAAAGTGAGAAGGAGAAATTGAGTAGGACCATATTGCCATCGGTGGACAAAAATGTCACATGGTTGATGGGGATGTTGTTTAGTTAGAATTTTAAAGCGGTATTCTTTCTCTATTACAAGATATTGAGTATTCAGATTTCGATCATCATTTTGATGTTATCATTCTGCTGATCGATTGACGTAGGATTACGTCTGTCGGGAACATATTGGGAGTACAAATTGACAAACATAAAATCGGTGGTCCAATTTTGAGCGCATATTTCTCATTCACTTCTTGATTGATTCATGATAATTTTCGAGAATAAAAATCATATTTTTTTCAAATTTGTCAAAGGACTGTTGTTCGCGACCGACAGCGCGAAAGAGGAGCAGTTATCCAACAAAGTCTTTTCCCTTTCCGATCCCTATCCTTATTCCCATCCAAATCTATCCCTCTCATTCTAAATGCAGTGTTTGGTGTATGACGCATCCGCAACCAGCACAGTAGCCCGACGCGAACGCATACAAACAAATACGTGCATGAAGAAGATTCCTACCAATATACCTTTCATTCCAAATCCAAACGTTTACCGTGTTAGACCGCCAAAATAAATACCGTGTTTAGAGATTGTTCCAATGTGTTTTAACTCTCCAGTGCAAGCCACATCCAATGGTCTTCCTTAAGTACCATATTCCGTGTAATTTCGTGTATAAACCTGAGCTATCATCCAGGCTTCCTTCAGCCGAAGGAACCCGCCATTATCCTCAATGGTGTGATCCACCATTTTTTGGTCCTTCGAGCCGGATTAGTGAACCACAGCCGTGGTAATTACAATGTGTTGGCTCAACCGAGCGCCCACTTCCGTTGCTCCCAGCAACTTGTGACTTGCAATCAACCGAGTGTTGTGTGTTTTTCCATGGCTTGTGTGGAGGAAAAAAGACGTTTCCAGTGTAGTGTTTCCCGAAAAATCCGTGTATCCCGTGAAAAGAAGAAACTAACCAACAAACGACGCCGTGTGTTAAGCGCCGTTCTGTAACGTGTCCGAACGTGCACGATCCTGAAATCGTGTATATACCATTGTGTGTGTTTTCAAGTGTTCTTTCTCTCCAATTCATATGATCTCATTGATGCAACACACACAAATGCAAGTAAATCCAAAAGAAGAAATGGCGGATGTAGAAAGACTGATTTATTTACGTGACAGTGCGAAGGCAAAAATAACGCGTATTCGAGGCGCAGTCTGTGGGGCGGTGAGTGAAATCGAAATTGATGCCGCAAGTTTGAGCGTTTATGCGAGAAATTCAAAACGTCATTTTGAAGAGTGTGTCGCCCTCCATCATCGAATATACGTTATGTGTCACGAAGATCATTTCAAAGAACATGATGAATGGTACCTTGATTTTGAGGCACACTATTACGAAACATGTGTCCTGGTCGAACGTATGATGCAAACGATGTGTCCGATCCCAGTTTCCATCCCCCAGCAAGTTGAATTTCCACCAATCGATCATCCCCGCATTATTGTTCAGCAGCAGCCATTAGCGGATCGCACATCTACAGATGAAGATGAGCCTGAGACTTTTTCGCGTTTTAATGCAGTGGCCTTTGACGATATACATTTTCCCACCGATTTTGAAGCAGATGCTAAGAATCTAACCGAAGTGTCAGTACTGAAGAACGATACCAGAAAGATGTGGAAAACATCTATTCCAGAAGCTGTGATTTTAACCTATGCCGATATCGTTGATGAAAGCTATGTCATCCCTGAATGCTATGAAAGTCCATCATGTGATTATGCCATTCAACCAACCTATGCAATAACGAAACCCAACAACGCGATGAAAGGTGCACATACCGAAATGTGTGCTATCAATGCCAAGCCATCCGGTGCCCTGTGTGTCGGTGCGCACCCCAACTATAAATTTGGAGTACTTAGTATGATATCCGTTCCTAAACGACAAGCCAAAATCCATGAGCTGAAAATATGTTACAACTACCTGCGTAAAGGACATCATAACAGCGATTGTAATTCATCCCGGAGCTGTCAACCGTGTCAATTTGTTTTCGCTGCATCCTTCCCCAAGACAGATGACGAAATGCGGAACATATTGAATGATTCCTGTCCACCACGAGAGGTTACCTGGAATTCCATTCCCCTCCATGTTCCAGTCATAGATACTGGGCAACTCGTGGTGATTTGTGCGATCCATTTCCGATTTAAGCCCGGGGGGAGTATGTTCGCGACCGACAGCGCGAAAGAGGAGCAGTTATCCAACAAAGTCTTTTCCCTTTCCGATCCCTATCCTTATTCCCATCCAAATCTATCCCTCTCATTCTAAATGCAGTGTTTGGTGTATGACGCATCCGCAACCAGCACAGTAGCCCGACGCGAACGCATACAAACAAATACGTGCATGAAGAAGATTCCTACCAATATACCTTTCATTCCAAATCCAAACGTTTACCGTGTTAGACCGCCAAAATAAATACCGTGTTTAGAGATTGTTCCAATGTGTTTTAACTCTCCAGTGCAAGCCACATCCAATGGTCTTCCTTAAGTACCATATTCCGTGTAATTTCGTGTATAAACCTGAGCTATCATCCAGGCTTCCTTCAGCCGAAGGAACCCGCCATTATCCTCAATGGTGTGATCCACCAACTGTTGTAATAAAAATGCTTCTATACTCCCATACATTCGAGCAAACCGCAAGGCGCTATAATACGGACAAAGAAAAAATCGAGGGGTTGTATCCGAGACACAACCGCTTAGGACGTAAGACTCTTTTTTATAGCTGTTGGTTTATCATTTTGGATATTATTTGCGAATACATCGAAATTTCATAAATAACCCTTTGGTAAAATGTTCCGGATACTCTAAAAACGTTTAATGGCTTGCGTGGTTTTGTAGAATCATTCCGAAAAGCAACGATCCTTTCTTGCCTTTGCAAGAACAATACTCTTTTCTTGTTTTTCAATTGCAATTTGCAATTTGTTTCTTCATATCGATGTACGCATTGCACTGAGTATTTAACGAGAGGCATCTTCCGTGCATCGCTATTCAACAAGCATGAAACACGCGCCTAACTGTTGCAGCGATAAAAAAAAGACTGGTGGGTAATGTCGGGGACATAACCGGAGTGACGTAGGACTATACAAAGGGGACAGCTTTTGTTAAATATATATTTTAAATATATTATTTTATTTTCTTCTCCTACGTGATCCTCCTATCTACCTGAAAAATGGATTAGTTTACTGTTTACTCTTTATGAATATGTTGATGGTTCTGAAAAGAACCTTTGGTGTTGTGTTTTTGTTATCACTCGATATTCCCATCTTGTTCGGTTAAACCTTCCTGTTTAGCTATTGCGTTTGCCACTCGCCACAGCTTTCACAGTTGGAAAATTTCTTCCCATCCAGCTTGTGACATGTTGTTCAGTAAATTACATTTAATGCGACGTTCCGGAGAAACACTTTGCCACTCACTGAAACTAATTGTTGCCTTGAAGAGCGCCGAACCGAAGCTGCTCTGTTCTTGATGCGGGTTTTCTGATTGTCGTGAGCAACTTTGCACTCGAGCACTCCGACGGCCGAAACTCTTTAATCGCTGTTAGGTATACTGGTGCTTCGGCACCAATCCGTTCGGCCTAGTTACCCTTGCGGAGCAATCAGTGAATGCGACCAACAGGGAACTGAAGACCTGCACGGTTCGAGTGAGACTTTGCCTTTCCCTTAACTTGTCCTCCTTTGTTACGTCCACGATGCCGATGCCGTACAACCACACGGGTTTACGGTTTGAAAGAAAATAAGATATTTTTTTGGGGTCCGCGTGTTTTATACTCTAGCGGTACACACTCACAGGATAGAGACAAATCGGTAGACTCAGCCAGAGGGGCGAGTCCAACGAGATGAACGAATAAGCGTTAAAAGAGAGCGATGGCAAAAAAAATACATTCATTACGATTTGTTCGATCGTTGGATTCACATGTAGGCTAAAAAGGGTCCTTTTCAGGATCACAAAATTATCTTCAATCTAAAGAGTTTATTGTTTTGTTATCACTCGATATCCCCATCTTGTTCGGCTGAACCTTTATGTTTAACGATTGCATTTGCCACTCGCCACAGCTTTCACAGTTGGAAAATTTCTTTCCAGCTTGTGACATATTTTACAGTAAATTACATTCAATGGCACGTCGCATTACCACCACTCAGTGTCGGATTGGAGGTAATTTTAACCTGTAATTGAACATTTGCGATGACAGTGGTACAGTGTCGACTTTCAATTCATAATTTGGACCCCGAACTCTATGTTAACAAAAATGTCCAACTAAATATGTCGCATTACAGGTCCGTCCAATTAGCTAAATGTCGAGATAAGTGTAAATTACTGTACTTTCAATCTAGAAGCAATTTAAGAATTGGTGAAAATCAATAAGCTCAGAACAACTGCCAAATTCACATACTCATCATATCCTGGTAAACAAATTATGAAAAAATCAATTTGTGTTTTATTATTATTTTGGATATTGTTTTAGAAAGCATTGAACTGTATTTCCTAAACTCTTTTTTGGAAGGTTTAATGGCCCTGAGAAGCGCCTTGTTTTAAGGAATGGTTCCAATTTAGAAAACTTAGTACTCGTGGTTTTGAAAAAAACCATTTCGAACGCCCTCGATGCCGCCTTGTTCTGGATTTGCCACCAAAGCAGTTTGTATAAAGAACAAACTTTTTTCTTCTGCTACCTGATGCCGTTTTGCGATTGCGTTTGCCACTCGCTGCAACTGCCTGTTGTCTTGATGTCCACCGAACCGAATGTGTTCTGTTCCGAATGCGGGTTTTCTTATCGTCGCGAGCAGCTTTGCCAGCTAACTCGATCACTTCGGCGGCCGAAGCTATATAACGCCGGCTAGGTGGACTGGTGCACTGGTACTAACGCGCTCGGCCTAGCTACCCTTGCGGGGAACTCCAGATCAACACGAGCGGGAACTGCAGATCAAGGTTCGAGCGGGATTTTGCCTTTCCCTCTACTTTTCCTCCTTTGCCATATCCAACCATGGCTGCTTGTGTTGGTTTGTTGATGTGTTGTGATGCGAACCGATGTGGTGTACGGTTTGAATGAGAATGATCGTTACGGCAGCGGAGCGGGGATTTTTAAGCTGACTGGCTGGCTCGAGAATTACGCATGTGTGAGACTGCGACCAATGTTTCGTTCATTTTTTTCTTTTTCCTTTCCAATCGTGCTTCATTCTATTTCGCTGCTGCTCTGGTTGCCCGTTTTGGTCGGTACGATTTGAGGAGCACAAAATGGACCAATCAAAAATGGGCACATAGTGCATTTTGACAATGCTTGATATTTCACAATTATTCAATTATTTATCTCAAGAAAAATGAAATGTTATTCGTTATGATAGATGCGTAGATATATTTCCTATCAATTGATGCAAAAACCTTTGCGATCTATTGAGAAATGCTCGAGTTATAAGCGTTCCAAATCTTGCATTTTTTCCTACTTGTTCAGTGCCTAGATTTCCATTTCACCCCCTATATCTTCCGGTTAGACGTAGTCCTACGTCAAAAATGAAACATCGCGAAAATGACCGTTTATGAAAAATCGTTTCTCGACTCTCGGCCAAAACCGTCAACAAACCTAGGAGCCCGTTGCATCAGAACAGAGCCGATGCGCACAAGAGCAAATACGGAAGGCAACTAAAAGTATTGAAAGTGTGCTATTCACATGTACAGGAAATGAACAAGTTCTAAGTTTCGCGCAACGAAAACAAGCAACACACACAAAGCTAATGGCTAGAAGCGACCTATAATCATCGGATGATTGTGTTAATTGCAATGCCAGATGCACTTCATGTGAAATATTCGCCAGCGTTCACACAGGAAACATAAAACACAAAACGAGCAGAATAAGCGACCTTTGTGGTTTCGGGCACAGAAAGATTCTGAGAATTATCCTCAGAGGAGACGGAATACTTATACGCAAGCGACAGCTTACTTACTGTGCAAGGGTGAAGTTTACTTCGAAAATATTCTTATTTCGCCATCCACCTTCGCTGTTTCTATTCTAGCGGCTGCATAAGTTACCCGTTATTGACAGCTCTGTTCGGGAAAGCACACAAATTGACAGAACAAATGTATGGGGAGATGGGAATGCTTTTTTTTTTATCCCATTTATTTATTTATCAGGCTTATTTATCAGGCTCATTAGTATCCGTATCAAAAGAAAACATTCAGAAATTAGGCGCAGGGTGGCGTTTCCCAAAATACCAAAACTATGATCGAAGCTACTCAAAACCAATACCTAGGAACAAGGTATACAACGTGTCCCAAGATTGGAATTAGGTAAAACTTTTCTCCTCAAACTATGGAATTCTCTGCCTTCAATTTAACGAAAATCTGTATGAAACTCTCGCAGGTATTTTTTCTTTGAATCCCATTGAAAACCTCTGGGGAATGATGGTTCGAAGGATTTGTTCTGATAACCGTCAATTTTCAATTTCATGCAAGTTCATTGTGGGCACCTTTTATTAATTTTTCATCGGTATTCGAAGGAATGATTCTGTTCGATATTATTTGTATCTGGAATTCAGAACATGAATGAAAAATCTGAACCTGGGATCCGCATGTCTGTTTTGAAATAAGGTGTCTGACATAAGTCGAAGGAATGCATGAGCTGAATATTTATCAAAAAGTTTTATTAAACATTAAGGTTACTCCATGTTTTGCCATATTTGACGAATTCGTCTGAGTAATGTTTTCAAAATGAATGTGGACATTTTCACGATACAGGACGGACTCTATTATATACAGTCTCCGATTTTTTTTCACTGTCATGTCTTTCATGTCAAAAATATGTCAAACGCGATAATTTACACTTGACTTTGAACAACATTAGGATTAGTTGATTTTTTTTTCAATTGAAACATTAAAAAATTGTTGTTAGAAAAAATTTTCCCTGTAAAGTACCCATCTTCCAATGTATGGATATTAGGGTGCCAATGAAAATGGTCACCTTTAATTTCAAAAAGTTACCTGATAAAACATGTTCATCACATCGAAAAAACACCCTATACCAAATATAAGCTCAATCGGACTTGAGGGAGAGTGGCACAAAGTGGTCAAAGTTTGACAGGTCAATCACGGAGAGCAACTGCGAATTGTACAGTCTACCCAAGCTCAAGCTCAAGTGGCACAAAGCGGTCAAAGTTTGAGGTTTATGAAAATAGAATAATCATCCAAAGGGGGAGTAAAGGAAATCGAGATTTTCGAAAGAAATTTGTTGATGACAAATGTCTTAAAATTGCATGAAACGTCGAGATTTAGTGTCATCTCGAATTTTTTTTTGTCAAAAATCGACGCTCTGGGACTTAGTTACGAAACGAAACGTATGGTTTTGGGTACCAATAAAAATAGTTATCTCGATTTTTCATTCGGAAATTGCTGCGAAATGTTGATTTGCACGGTAGTATACCCTTTGCAAAATATTAGCTCATCCGAACTTCATTTATTAGTGTCACAGACGTAGTAAATTTTTTTAAACGAAAGATCACCGAAAATCGGGGTTTCCAAAAAAAAATTGTTGCAAAAGTCCCAGAGTGTAAATTTTTTACAACAAATTTTTTTTTCGAGATGACACTGGATCTCCACGTTTCATGCAATTTTAGGACATTTGGCATCAACAATTATTTTTCGAAAACCCCGAATTCCCCCTTGGGTGGTGATTTTATAGTTATAGTGACTTTCAACACATTTCGGCTGGTTCGTCACTTTTACTTCCATTTTTGGAAGAATGTCGGGAGTGAGAATTGAACTCGTGATCTTTGCGTGAGAGGTATGGATGTTACCACTACACCAGAACTATAATGGATATTCATATATTTTTTTAAATAAAAAAATTGAGAAAAATGAATTTAAATTTTTGGAATTTTTTTTATTAAAATTTCAACAATTTCCTATAATTCATTCTTTGACCAAGATAGTGAATGTATTATAGTTTTTGAGTTGGAAATTTTTGTAAAAAATTAAGAAAATAAAAACTTTCGCCTTCTCAAAAAAAGTCTATTTTCTTAGATTCCAAGTATGCAAAGTTGCTTAAATGCAATGCAATCTGAGACGGTGTTGTCAATGACAAGCCGTGTTGGCATGAAATTCGTCTACTATGGAACTCGCTCTCTAGAATAATGCGCACCGCGGATCATTTGCTAGCGAGGAGGATCGAGCCTCTACTATATTTGTAACGGTGAATGTATATATGGTAGCAATAAACCCAAAAACTATCGATGCAATCATCTTGAAAAGTAGTATTCATAGGCTTTTAAGCACCGAGAGCATGACTGCGCTATCAGTCTGCTCCATCTCAAGAAGAAGGGAGCCAGCCAGTCTATAACTGTTCATATAAAACAGAGTGGCATACATAAAACCACGCATTACTCGAGAGATTTCTTCAGATTTGAGCTGTCTTGTAAATGTGCCCATCGTCCGATGTATGGAAAACTTGTTGGAAATTTTAAGGGCTGTTTATATCTATTTTTTTCAGAATTTTAAAAGCATATGTTTTCGAGAAAAATTAATTTTAATTTTCAAAATATTTTTTTTTCAATGAAATTTTTCTCCAAAATTTTTTTTATAATTTTTTTTAATTTATAATTTATAATTTGGATGATTTCATTTTCATTCTCAAATTCCATCTCATTAAAATGTCTGAATCTTGGTGGTTTCGAGTTACATATACTTGCGCTATATTATACTTCTCTCGGATATTTCTTTTATGTAAGAGCTCCGAAAATCAGCTTAAAATCAAAGAAATTCGAGAAAGAAGGGTGTAAAAATCAACATATACTTTGATGTAATTACTCTAACGAGACATTTTGATTTTCAGAGAAACAAGGATATTCACAACAAATGTATGTTTTGAAACATAGTGAAAGAATATGAGTCTGCCCGACTGGCTACCAAGAGAACTGAGCGATAGATCTTCAATAATGAAGATAAACACAGGTAAAATACAGCTTTGTAAATCTATCTTTTATTCATTCGAATCGAAATGTATACTCAACTCTTGATCTTCATGCATTCGGATTACAGTTTAACTACATTTGATTCCCCGCAGGGCGATACCAAAGCAAGTTGCTACCGTGTAATCAAAACGTAACACGAAGTACTCCCCCTGGGGGTTAGTAACCTTGCCAGCGTAAAATTGCACAACGTAATGCAATTTACTCCCATCCCTGTCTACCCCCAGAAAAGGAGGGGGGCGGAATTCAAAGCCAAAGCCAGATCGCGTTTTTATTTTCAATGTCGTCGCTGCACCGGAAACTTGATGCACTTGTGGATACCCCATGCGCCGGCTGTCGCGAAGGTAACGCGAATAAGTATGACAGTAAATGGAAAGCAAACAGCAGAACCAGCAGCAGTCACAGCAACTTATCCGATCGGATTCACTCCCCCCTAGACACGTTTCCACGGAAGGCGCAGCGAATGCACAGTGTGTATACAGAACGTCACCTGTGTAGCGATTACGAGGAAATGTTTGTTTTACTGTGTCCACTTTCAGCGATAGCAATTGCAAAGAGTGTGATTTCAATGTCTGTCGCCGCGGTCTGGAACTTTTCCTTATCATTATCTATATATCGATTATCTGGTGCCGTTGGATGTCATCTTAATCCAACGGATTTAACGAGTGCTTGGTTCGATTTATGAGAGGGAGTGTCAAAGAGGAGAATTCGAAATTAGATGATAGGAAGTCTGCGAAATGTGTTTATTTGAATTACTTGAAATTATAATCTATTAAAAATACTATTTGTTAATAATATAGATACAAGTGCTCCCGTGTAGTGATTAGCGTCCCACCTTAACATGCCTGGGAGTTCGGGTTCGATTCCCGTTCTGGTCGGAGAATTTTTCGTCAATGAAATTTCTTCCGACTTGCACTGTGGTCACGTGTATTCTAGAGCTTGTCACTCAAGAATACATTCAAGGCGTGTTATCCGGCATACAACAAAGTACTACTAATAAAATGACGCCAGTAATATCTATGATGAGAAGGAAAAAGTTCCACTGGGAACGTTTTCTACCTCAATACTAATTAGTTAAAATGGAATCCGATTAAACCAATTAAACCCAAAGTAACATAAACAAAATCCGATACGAATGCAATAGTGGTGGTAAAGTGTATTCAATAAATAAATAAAAATAAAGAAGCTGTTTACCTTTCATGAACTAAACCTCGGAATCAAAATCATCAATCTTAACAATCCAGGAAAGTTGATCGGTAAATCGTCTCTGTTTTGCTAAGCTACACTTTAATTTTATGTTTCCACTCCGTATCATCCTCTCATCGACACGCACGATTACATCAACATGACTTCAGCCATGGCAGAAAAAAAATAGTTTAAACTGTGCTAATTCGACAAATCGCACAACAAACAATGGAGACCAAACCGCTTCAACCCGCGCGTTACGCTGGCAATTTGGGTCCATCATTATTTTCCCACAACGAAGAAATCATTGTTGCATATCGCCCACCGTTGGGTTACGTGCGCAACCGATTTTATGTTTCAAATTTTCAATTTCAACGTTGCACTTTTGCTCTCCTTGATTGGCCTTAAAACAGCGTGCCCATCTCACAAGGTTATTGGTGCCATTTTCGGTATCACACCAAGACCGGTTTCGTATCCAAGCGCAAGGCTGCTCTGTGTGTGTCCACTCCACCTCGTATAAACCCGAAAACCATGCGATATTACCGGGTTAAAGTGTTTTTTCTTGTTCGAAGAAGTGCGAACGGCAAAAAAAAAACGAACACACGAAAAAATCCGCATATTCGCGGTCGTTAGTATCAACAAGCTTAACCGGAGCAAAGCAGTAATAGCGCATTTTGGCTTTGCACGGGATGACGACGGGAAGACCGGACCGTTTGTGGCAATTATAGCGAATGACATCACGCCCAGCAGTGCCCTGTATTGCCCTCTACAGTGCTCGGGATACATCTTTTAGTAGCAACCCAGGGAACACACTCCACTCGAATATTTGTGCTCTGAAAATCCACTTGATTTGGACAAAAAAAAAGGTTTAATGGGAAGAACATTAAATCGAGGGTAATCCCGAAATATTCCACCGTAGAAAGAAAACATTTAAAAATTAGTCTTCATCTTTTAATGTGTTTCAGTGTAATAAAAAAAATCCATTTTGATTGTATGAAAATGCACAATGGTCCAGGAGATGCATTTGAATGGAAATTAGCATTTATAGCTTGACAGTTATTCTCTAGACAAAACTATCTTAGACAAAGTTGTTACTCATGATAGAGCGCTCGTTTTTATGTTATCAAAAATAGGGTGACCAAAATTGTCGATGAAATAAAAAATCTAACTTTCTTATCTTTATAGATAGAGATAAACATAGTTCGACAATGTTGTAGCTCCAATTATATGATACATATTTGTGGAACAAATTTTTTCTCTATCTCTTGAAATAATCGATATAGCGTCTTTTTTCTATGTTACGGTTCACCATGAAAAAAAAACTGTTTTTTGCTCTAACTTTTAAATTTTAAATTTTACATGCAAACTGTCTTCGAAAGACTTTTAGAGCTTACTAATACAAATATTTTTCGATGCAGAACTTGTCAATATTTCAACTTTGCTCAAAGTTATTGATATTTCTTCCCAAAAAACACGCTCTTTTCATTTGTTTGTCATTCTTTCTGGGGCAAACATAAAAAAAGTTTGTTGACGGAATTTGAAAGAACAGATTTCACTCTATATAATATGTGATTTTCAAAGATATGTTATTTTTAGTGTTTGTGTTAAAATTAAAATCATGAGTTTTTTTTATGAAAACCCATCAATAATTTTGAGCAGGATTAAGATATTGACATGTTCTGCATCGCAAAATGTTGGTATTGACAAGCTCTAAAAGTCGTACGAAGACCATTTTGATGTAGAATTTTAAATATAAAAGTTAGAGTAAAAAACCCCGTTTTGACGTAGGACTACGTCTTTCATTTCTATACCGGGGTGTAAAATCAAAGTTTCAAAACGAAAGCGTTACGCCGGAGACCGAGATTTTGAGTGTTAATAGCTCCTAAACAACTGAACGAAATGGTATGATAAACACTTCATTCGAAAGATAAAATGTCTACGCGTTCTATACTTGTTACTTTCTGATCCAAAAACTTGTTTCAATAGTCTTAAATTTGCTTTCAAAATAGGCTATTGAAATCACCAATCGGTATATAAGCGAGCGCCGCTCGGAAATCCACTCAGTTCTAATTGAACAGCGATTGGAGCATGTTGTCGCTGTTGTGGTGAAGCTCTTCATTTATCATGAAAGTGCGGATGAACGGTGTCACCAAGAGCCTGTTTGTGCACCTTAGGCCAGAAGGGAATCCATCAGGAGGAGAGTGATGCTACAAACGGTTCCCCGGGAAGATCTCGAAGCAGCCGCTACACACACACACACACACACACACATACACGCACGGAATTATTTCCGTTTGGATCGAGAAAGATCCGGAAAATAATATGCCAGTTCCTCTAGGAATTTAAAAATACATTCATGTGAAAGAGTTTATTTGAATGTTTTCTATCCATGTAACACTGTGACCAAATATGTTTCAATCAAGTGCTATTAACAGATGGTTATCGAGTTAGCATTAACCACTGGTGGGCTTCCAGTATCGAGGAAAATGTGGAAATATCTAATCGTTACTGAAAATAATTTGCCAGTTCCTCTGGGAATTTAAAATTACATTCATATGAAAGAGTTTATTTTAATGTTTTCTATCCATGTAACACTGTGACCAAATACATTAGGTTTTGTGATTTTTCAATCAATCGCAATCAACAGGATAGCTTCTGAAGATTATTCTTCCCCATCAGTAGGATATTTCCGTATCCAATATTGGATGCATAAAACCTTGTGCCTCCAACGTAACGCTCTCGTTTTCGAAGTTTTCCAAATATTCATTCATTCAGAATGAATTCAGATTCAACTTCATACAAATGATCTCTAAATCAACGATAGTCCTACGTCACCCTTGCGGTTATACCATAGATATAACCCACTTCCTGTTTTTTCATAGTAACCCTAATGCAAATCAGATAGAAAGCGCTAAAAACAACTTTGTGGGAGATATTTATTGTTTAGACAAAAACTGTCTTAGACAAAGATGTTACATATGATATATCGCTCATTGTTGTGTTATCAAAAATAGGGTGACCAAAATTGTCGATGAAATGAGAAATCTAACTTTCTGATATTTGTAGATAGAGATAAACATAGTTCAACAATATTGTAGCCCCAGTTATTTTGAACAACTCTGTAGAACATAGCTTTTTTCTATCTTTTAAAATAATCGATTTAGCGCTTTTTTCTAAGTTGCATTAGGGTGACCATGACAAAACGCGTTTTTTCTGCTTTAACTTTTATATTTAAAATTCAACATCAAAACTGTCTTCGTACGACGTTTAGAGCTTATTGATACCAACATTTTGCGATGCAGAACTTGTCTATATTTTAATCCTACTCAAAATTATTGATGTTTTTTTACCCAAAAACTGATGAACTCAATTTTAATTTACTCGAACAAGAAAAATAACATAGTTTTGAAAATCACACATCATGTAGAGTGAAATATGCTCTTTCAAATGCCGCCAATAAACTTTGTTTACGTTTGCCCCAGAAAGAATGACAAACAATTGAAGAGAGCGTATTTTTTGGGAAGAAATAGCAATTGCTTTGAGTGAAGTTGAGATATCGAAATTTGAAATATAAAAGTTAGTTAGTTATAAAAGTTAGAGCGAAAAAATAGTTTTTTTTCATGGTGACCATAGGAAAAAGGCGCTATATCGATTATTTCAAGAGATAGAGATAAACTTTGTTCCACGAAGATGTCTCAAATAACTGGGACTACAACATTATCGAACTATGTTTACCTCTATCTCTAAAGATAAAAAAAGGTATATTTTTTATTTCATCGACAATCTTGGTCACCCTATTTTTGCTATGCTATCAAAATGCAAAATGCAAAAATGCTATCGTTATTCATCGGAAAGAAAGATTCCTTTCACTATGAAACGATTGGAACATCGCTTCTAACGGGTGTTTAATAAAAAATGAGAATTTCTCCAGTGATATAGTAAAAACAAAAGAAATAATTCAAGCAATTGAGTATTTTTTTATTAAAAACACAGTGGTTGTTCTTCAAAAAAAAAAAAATAGGTGAACGTTGGCAAAGGGGCCGTGAACAGGCGTACGGCGCAACTTGGTGGAGATGCTCTCACAAGAACGCTGGACTGCACTGACATCCATCTTCCGGATCCTCATGGTCAGCTGCTTGGTGTCCGTGGCCCGCCAATTATTCTTGTACACCAGGGCACTGAGTGAGCCGACAAAATCCTCGATCGGACAGCGCTGGGGTAAGTTGGTCGAGTTCGGTTTCGACGCCATCTTTGATCGAACTGACAGCACCCGAGCGAAAACAAACGAGCAACCCGTTTCTAGGGAGCCCAGAGAGCAATTCTCTCGGTGAGAAAAAATTTACGCTCGTTACTTTTTTACGGAAAGATATTGAAATCATTCTCATTATAGCTTGTTCATAGTGAAAGTCGTTCAGATATCCAAAACAACCATCATCCTCCGCTAATTTCATTTTCCCCTTCGAGTCTAAATTCCTCCCGATGGACATAACGGAACCACAGCTCATGGATTGTTATGAAATCGAAGAGAAAACATCCTTCACCTGAGATAACCTCTGGAATCCAAAAATATTATTACAGGTCAGACTCGATTATCCAGAGTATTGATTTTTTTTTCACTCCTGATAATCGAATCCGGATGATCGAGTCGAGTCAAACTCCGGATAATCGAGTCAAAAAAACCAATTTTTTATCGGTAAACGTAAAATAATTATGATTTGCACTTATTTATTAAACGGTTTTATCTAAGTTGACCCGTTTGTATGTTTGTGACTTTGTAACTTTGTCTGTAGCGCTGTACCACATTAATAGAAATTTAAACCCCTTCCTGTTGACCATTTGATCTGAAATTTGGAATACATCTTTATATCTGGTATCATTATAAAACTGCGTATTCCATGATCTTGAAAATCCAAGATATCGGCCGCTACAAAATGGTGGATTATTGACATATTTTCTCAAAATCCTATCAATGTGGGTTTTCCCAAAACCCCATCCCTATGGGTATCAAATGAAAGGGCTTGATTAGTAGAATACAGTTATTTATGAAAAATGCAAATCCAAGATGACGGCCGCTACAAAATGGCGGATTAGATATTTTCTCAGAACCCCATCAATATGGGTTTTCCCAAAACCCCGTCAATATGGGTATCAAATGAAAGGTACACAGTAGAACACAATTATTTATGGAAAATGTAAATCAAAGATGGCGACCGCTACAAATTAACGAATTACAAATTACTGCGTATTCCATGATCTTGAAAGATTCAATTTGGCCGTCATTGAAAAAATGGCTGAATGATTTGACTTGGAGAACACGAAACATAATAAACAACATAAATTCGAAAAGGTCGCCGCCACTATATGTTCGATTATGTTTTTTTTTGTAATCCCCTCAATATTGGTATCAAATAAAATGATTTGACTAATAGAATACAGTACATCATAAAAATATTCCGAAGAAAATTCAGTCAGTTGTTTCATCGTATACCCAACGATTTTATTTTAGTCCCATCATTGCCCTAGATTAATGAAGGAACGGATGTGATAGCTACTAACTGTTACTTCTCTAATTATTGTCTAGCTTTTAGTTTTTTTTACTTATTTTATTTTCTAGTTTTTAGTAAATTATCTGTATCATTAGTATACTTAGTATAGTTTCTACATTAAAATTTACAAGTATAGTATACAAGTATATACAAGTATAGTCTCTACATTAAAATCACACAATTTTTTTTTCTTTTTATTTCTTACCTAACTTTCTTTCTTATATACAGTTTTTGATTTCTTTTCACTGTATATAATCGAATCATGTGTATAATCGAGTCAGAACAATTTTTTCCTTTATTTGTTTTTTTGCATGTATTTTTTTTTTTGAAAATAAAAGAGGAATTTGATTTTTGATTCATCCCCTTGAAGTCAGAAAACACCTTTCTCACATGGAAAAATTTTTTATCTAGATTCTCTCAGGAGGTGATAGACTATCATATTTGATGAAAAAAATCCTTCTACGCATATGTTCGAATTTCAACAATGACAGAATTCTAGAACTTTTTTATTGTTTCGGACTATGTTGCTTCAAACTGGCTCTACATTAAAAAGTATGCTACGGAAGACGATTCTGATGCTTTCATTTAAAATAAAAAAATGTAGTACAGGATATAGTAGTGGAACAACTAAATTAGTGAATTTTAATAACATTTTGGAAGTGAAACACTTAAAATTTAATAATTTTTAATGTGTTATTATTAATTTTATTCTAAAAATTTATATTAAACTAGATTGTTTCTATCAATTAAAATGAAGTTCTTTAACCGCTCCACAATTTGTTCTTAGACTCACAACTTCTATCTTTCTTAATTTGGCTGCAATATCGATATAAACAATTCCTGGTGAAAATTCAAGCAAAATCTCCAAAAATCACGATTTTTAACCCACTGTACATGTAATAGCCACTTAAACTTCACCTTAACATTAAAAGGGTACATTTCATCATGAAATAAACCATATTTAAAATATAAAAAAAAAATCCAAACTGAATATAATCGAGTCCAAAATTGTATATAATCGAATCACATATAATCGAGTCCGACCTGTACTGTATTCTATTAGTCAAATCATTTCATTTGATACCAATATTGAGGAGATTGCAAAAAATACATAGTCGACCATTTTGTGGCGGCGACCTTTTCGAATTTATGTTGTTCATAATGTAGTGTATTCTCCAAATCAAGCTATTCAGCCATTTTTAGCGGCGGCCAAATTGAATTTTTCAAGATCATGGAATACGCAATTTTGAATGAAACCATTCAAAATGTAATTAGTTGTTTGGGGACTGCGGCCATCTTGGAATTGGATTTTTTATTATCTGCTATGTTCTACTAGTCGAGAACTTTGATACATTTTTGGGCATTTTTTATGAATAACTGTGTTCTACTAATTAAGCCTTTTCATTTGATACCCATACTGATGGGGTTCTGAGAAAATATGTAATCCTCCATTTTGTAATGACCGCCATCTCAGATTTGAATTTTTCATAAATAACTGTATTCTACTAGTCAAGCCCTTTTTTTTGATACCCATATTAGCTATTCAATATAGAATTATTATACAAATTATTTAAAATTTCCGAAAATCGAAAATAAAATACTCCGGATAATCGAGTCTAAAATTCCGGATAATCGAGTCCGACCTTTATTATGTATTCTAACAAATATACGAACGTACAATATACGCTTCACTTTTGACCAAATAAAATAGAAAAACTATGGATGGATTATACATATGATAAAACCGCAAGGTTGACGTAGGACTGCCGTTGATTTAGTAATCATTTGTGTTTTTTTTCAATTAGCAAAAATCGCACCCCGAATGTCCCTCATTGGGTACGATATCGCTGCTGCGCAGAGCTATCTTTTGTATGTATTGATTGAATTATTGATTAAACTAGTAAATGAATGAAACAATTTACGAATTCAATTGCGAACAAATCCAATTGAATTCGTAAATTGTTTCATTCATTTACTAGTTTAATCAATAATTCAATCAATACATACATATCGCAGCAAATAGTTATCAACATTTTGCCTAATCATCAAACGATATGCGTAGAAGTTCAGTGAGCTGGCGACATGAAGGGATATGCAGTCTCGAACAACCTAACCAAAACGTTGCATTTGTACCCGCTTTTGTAGATCGTGTTAGTAAAACGAATACAGGAGTGTAAGAATGCATGGGGTATAAAAGTACTGCCGAGATCTGCAATGCTGATTTTCCCAACTTATTGGTTTCGGAATCTGTGTTGGGAAAACACATTCCGGTTTGCAAAAATGCAAGCGAGTACAAAAGTACTCGCAACTTGCATCTCATTTGCAATGCCAATTTCCCCACGTTCCATGGTTTCGAAATCTGTGTTAGGGATACATTCCGAAGAAACGCAAGCGAGTACAAAAGTACTCACAACTTGCATCTATTTTGCAATGCCGATTTCTCCAAGCTTCATGGTTTTGAAGTCTGTGTTAGGGAAACATTCCGTTAACGTTACAGAAACGCAAGCGAGTACAAAAGTACCCGCTGCTTGTATTTATTTGGCAATGTCGATTTGCCCAGGTTCCATGGTTCTATACCGCTTGGTGCGATTTCAATAGCCTGGTTTGAAAACAATTTTAAGGCTATTGAAACAAGTTTTTGGATCAAAAAATGGATGGGTTATATCTATGATATAACCGCAAGGTTGACGTGGGACTACCTTAGCTTAGCAAACATTTGTTTATATTGATTAAATTTTTGATTGAATGAAACAATTTTTTTGTCTACTTTTACTACTCTACGTCACTTTTACTTCCATTTTTGGAAGAATGTCGGGAGTGAGAATTAAACTCGTGAACTTTAGCGTTTGAGGTATGGATGATCGCCTCCACAAATGAAACAATTTCCTAATTCAATTGAATTCAATATATTCGCTTTGTGAGTAAAAAGATTGTATAATGACATATAAGGACAATTCACGCATTGTGATAGATTATGTTCTTCGTTACAAGTAAATTTAATGACAGTCCTTTTATGTTTGGTATGATGACATCTTGGTTTAGAAGTCTATGTTAGGTAAACACATTTCAGTCGGAACAAAAATGCCCCCGACTTACATGTATTCGCAATGCCAATTTCCTCACGCTCTTTGTATTTAAAGTCCGTGTTAGGGAAACACATTTCAATCGGAACAAAAATGTCCCGTCTTACATGTATTCGCAATGCCAATTTCCCCACGCTCCATAGATTTAATGTCTGTCTTAGGGAAACACATTTCAGTCGGAACAAAAATGCCCCCGCAATGTATTCACAATGCCAATTTCCTCACGCTCCTTGGATTTGAAGTCTGTGTTGGGGAAACACATTTCAGTTGGAACAAAAACACCCCCGACTTTAAAGTATTCGCAATGCCGATTTCTCTAACGCTGCTTGGTTTAGATGGCTGTGTTGGGGAAACCGTAAATCGGGCCAATCAAAACGAGGTAGTTGGGGCGTTTAGATAACGCTTAACACTTTACAATTATTCAATTGTTCTGATGAAATCTGATGAAAAATAACATTTTATTATTTGCGATAGAAACGTAGAAATATTCTCTATCAATTGATGCAAACATCCTTCCGATCCAGTAAGAAATGTTCGAGTTATAAGCATTCGGAATCTTTCTTTTTTTCTGCATGTTCTGTGTTTAGGTTTCCATTCTACCCCTCATATACTCCGGTTAGACGTAGTCCCACGTCAAAAGTAACAAGCCTAGAACGCCTAGAAATTTTATGTTTCGAATGAAGTGTTTATCATACCTTTTCGTATAGTTGTTTAGGAGCTATTAACGCTCAAAATCTCGTTCTCCGGCGAGACGCTTTCGTTTTCGAAACTTTGAACTATAAATAGCTTTGAAAATAGGTTACGGTACAGATTAGGCGATGATTCCAATTGTCGAAGCTTGGGGAGGGGATATTATTTGCGGTCGCTGAAGCAACTCCGTTAATTTTTAGGTACTGTATTGCATTCAAGACACTAAGACTATGATTACCAGGAAGATATGACGCGAAACTGAAAATTTAAAAAATAAAAATGAAAGATTTCAAGTGCCAAACGACCATTTATTGATAGATTTATCGCAAAGTGTTCGCATCATTCGGTTGGGAATATTTCTACGAATCTATTGCAATAACGAAGATTATATTCTATTGAATAAATAAACAAAAGTCTCACGTTCACTGATTGATCCACTGACGATAGAACAAGCTGTGCTCCATAAAAATGAGCACCTAACATAGCGGCGAAGCATGGGGGAATTCTAAAATCCGTCGTCGTACAAATCAATTTCTGTTCTGTTGCTGTACAGATCGGTCGCTTCGGAATACGTGCCCCCGAACATGCACAATGCGTGCTCAGTACAGCACTGACATTGAGGACACTAAGGAAAAGGGAAAAATCGCAACCAAAGCTCCGCTTTTGCATAGAAATCGCAGCGCGTGAGAGTGAAAAGAGATACAATTTTAGATTTCTATTCTCGCTCCAGCCAGCCAGCCAGCCGTCAACAGTGTTTTGTTGGACTAAAAGTTAACTTTCAAATCTTGAAATACAAATTTCTTAAAAGTTGTGAGAGTTGTTTTTGATCGTTTGATTAGTCTTCTTCAAGGTTAGGCGAATGAACTTCAATTGCCATGAGGAAGCCAACAGTACCAAAGCAGCAGGCTGAAATCCAAAAACGGCGTATGAAGAGCATGATGGCTGTTTAAATATCTTTAACCAAACGGAACGTGAAGGTGTTGATGGATAATGAGACATATTGACACTAGCAGGAAATTGGTCATCCTACTTCTCCCCAGAAGTCTGTAGATGACAAGGTTTTTCCAAGATGATTTTTTGTGATGTCTAACGCAATGATTTTCACCTTTGATAGTCGACGTTGAAGTTTACAGTAACGAATGTTTTCTTGAAGTCTTGACATCATCGGTTGTATTTTTAAATGGCTTGCGTGGTTTTGTAGAATCACTTCGAGAAGCAACGATTCTTTCTTGCCTTTGCGAGAACAATACACTAGTCGGTCATATGTCGCAATTTGTTTCTTTCTAGATTGTCCAAGCAAGTCATTTCGACTGCTTTTCAATTAGAAAAAAAATTAAGATACATTATGAAACAATTTCTTAAAAAATTGTAACTTTTTGTACAACTTATTAATAAACGTATTACAAAAGTCACAATCTTTCAAGAAATTCTTGTCATAAAGTGCCATAATTATAGTTCTAATTGGGATTCAAAAGCAGTCAAAATGATTTGCTTGGACAATCTAGCTCGAGGGGAAACAAATTACAAAACGAGCAGAATAAGCGACCATTGTGATTTCGGGCACAGAAAGATTCTGAGAATTTTCCTCAGAGGAGATGCAATACTTATACGCTAGCGACAGCTTAACTACTATGCAAGGGTGGAGTTTACTTCGGAAATATTCTCTTTTCGCTATCCCCCTTCGCTGTTTCTATTCTACCGGCTACATAAGTTGCCCGTTATTGACAGCTCTGTTCGGGAAAGCACACAAATGGACAGAACAGATGGGGAAATGGGAATGCTTCCAATTTTTATCAATTTAAACTATATACAGACTATGGGTTTGTAATGTATAGCATATCAAACAAATCTTGAAATGAAAATTTCCGATTCGATTGGTATGCAAAACGTTAAAATCCGTTCGCAGCAAAAAAAAAAGTTATTAATGTTAACTTTATTTCATAAAAACGTGACCTGTTTTCTGATTTGGCGCCCTTAATGTAGGACGTAGTCCTACGTCAAAACAAGCTTAAAATAAATATGAATCAGTGTATGTAAGAAGAGTTTTGCAGTTGTTGCAAAGTATGGTGGGCCGCGTCCGGGGAAAAGTTCAAGCAATGAACCATGGTAAGAAAAAAATGATACAGCAATTCCAAATGAAATCGTCCTAGAAATGCAGATTTTAAAAATTTGTATTTTTGATTCCAATGAAAGTGTGTATTCTGTTTGGGTTGGAGGAAATATGAGTTTTTCACAGCAATTGGGAATTTTTTGACTCAAGCGTAACTTTTGAAAAGGGCGTATCGATTTGAGTAAGACAAATCTTTGATAATTTATATCTCAAAAACTATGAGTCGTACCGAAATAGTGTCTTAGAAAGAGTTATTGAGTATTGATGTTTGAATATGAAAAAAATATACACTGAGAAAAAAAATTAGTACCTTTTTTTTATTTACAAAATAAAATTTTAATATCAAAAATATATGTATATTTTATTTTTTTTCTCAATTTTTTCATATAAAATAGAAGTCATGTAGAAAATTTAAAAAATGGGCCCAAGATGGTAAAACTATTTTTGACGAACTTTGTGGAACATCGAATTTTTAGTAATTTTCGAAACTTCGAATTTTTGTATGTTAGCAGTTATTTTTAATCACAAATTATGAATCCTGATGTTATTTAAAACAAAAAAGGTTATTATTTTTTCAAAAAAATTGTATTTTTAATAGTAAATAGGCCCTTTAAATATGTTTGTCGTGTTATACCATCATGTTCATGAGATTTTATGAATTCGCTTATAATTTTCAACAACTTTTCCAAATACATGTTTTGGTAAAGATATATGTTTAGGAGTTACGTTGCGAAACATCCGAAGACATGTGGGTTAATACAAAACATAGCGAAATTAAAAAATCTTTTTTATCTTAATACAAACTTCAATCAATCAAAAAAATTGTTAGAAATTATAAGAAAATTCATAAAATTTCATGAATATCTCAAGAATGGTTGCATTTAGAAGAAGATTGATAATGACCTTTTTTGTTTTAAATCACATCAGAATTCATAATTTGTGGCTAAGAATGATTGCTAACATACAAAAATTCGAAGTTTCGAAAATTCCTAAAAATTCGATGTTCCACAAGTTTCGTCAAAAATAGTTTTACCATCTTGGGCCCATTTTTAAAATTTTCTACATGACTTCTATTTTATATGAAAAAATTGAAAAAAAATTGAAAAAAATACATATTTTTTGATATCGCAAACTAAAATTTTATTGTGTAAATAAAAAAAAGAGTACTAATTTTTCTTCTCAGTGTATATTTTTTTCAAATTAAGTCAACAATACTCTATAACTCTTTCTAACACACTATTTCGGTACGACTCATATTTTTTTTTTATCTTCGCTTATTTTTCGTCGGCCTATTTCCGCCACTTTAGTGCCAATCACCGACATCAGGGAGCCGACTCCACCTGTTCCTACCTATCAGACTCAACAACTCATGAGCCGGGCCATCTTCTTTTACTTCCCTTCCGAAGGAAGACGTAACCAGAGATTTTTCGCCTCAGAAAATCCCAACGACGCCAGCTGGGATTGAACCCAGGCCGATCGGATTGTGAGGCTGTTACGCTAACCACACAACCACTGGCGCCGTCCCCCGACTCATATTTTGTAAGATATAAATTATCATATACATTTAGAAGGAGGTTGATAATAACCTTTTTTGTTTTAAATCACATCATGATTCGTAATTTGTGACTAAAAATGATTGTTATCATACAAAAATTCGAAGTTTCGAAAATTACTAAAAATTCGATGTTCCACAAAGTTCGTCAAAAATAGTTTTACCATTTAGTTTACATTTTTCAAATTTTCTGCATGACTTCTATTTTGTATGAAAAAATTAAAAAAAAATTAAAAAATATGTATTTTGGATATTGCAAATTGAATTTTTATTTTGTAAATAAAAAAAGGATTACTAATTTTTTTTTTCAGTGTACATTTTTTTTCATATTCAACCATCAATACTATATAACTCTTTCTAAGACACTATTTCGGCACGACTCATAGTTTTTGAGATATAAATTATCAAAGATTTCTCTTACTCAAATCGATACGCCCTTTTCAAAAGTTACGCTTGAGTCAAAAAATTGCCAATTGCTGTGGAAAACTCATATTTCCTCTAACCCAAACGGAATACTTACTTTCATTCGAATCAAAAATACTCATGTTTTGTCATTTGTCGATTTTATTTGGAATTGCTCAATAGGCAGAAATCCCAATCATGTGTTTCCGATACACTGAAAATATGACAATAAACACTCTAACAAGATGTCGTATTCGAATTTATCCAACTTTGTTCAACTTTTATAAATGAAAAAGCTTCGCGCAATATGTTTGTCGCGCTTGCTTACATTCGATCGAAAACGGGAATGTGTGACTACTGGAATGTATAAATAAATGAAAATCACTAAACTAAACTGAATATATGAAACTACGTTTTATTGTCAACACAAAAATATTGTCATGCAATATTTGATGAGCTCGTTAAGTATAATGAATTTAAATGTCTAGAGACTTTAATTAAAATTAAAATATTACATCAGCAAAAAAATTACACATTTAGGAGTTATAATCAACCAAAATGAATTTTGACATATTATGAGGACAGAACTGTGCACAACTGCAATTATCCCGAGCGGCACCGGACTCGGAGAGCTAGTATAATAATATAATATATCATGTTTTGTCTTCAGTCAGGCGATATTTGACCGTGACATGAATTGCAACTGAGGCGTATCAAGAATTACAAGTAATCGCCAACATCCTGAACAAAACCAAACAACCATGCTGCTGCTGCTGTAAATGTTATATAATCAATAAACCAATGAACAAGGCCATTGATAAAAATCTCATACGGTCAAACACTACATCATAGGATAGGAAGGCACATGCTGTACGAGAAGCAGGTCCATTTATTATTGCACCCGGTCCGAAGAGCTGGTAAATAGTGGTTAGTTTTAAGCAGTTTTAATTCCCATCCCATCTTTTACACTGCAGTACAGAACAGCAGCACGCATGCATGCATGGTCCATTGCACGGAAGATAAGGCAAATTGTCACGAAGTGTTGACCCAGTTATTTACCGTTCGAGTATTATCCCGGATGCGCAGTATTTTGCATTGTCCGTTCGTTCCGACATTGATCCATATTCCAACGATCCATTTCGCGATAACAATCACGCACACAAAAATACACCAGCTTTCTCTGTTCCGCCAAGGAACGGATGGTGCTCCGATAACGCGGCCCATTCTTCCGCTCGTAATCCACTTGCTCGACTTCTCCACCGCATAGCATACAGCCATGTTCTTTCTGTGATTCTACATCCTGGATTCCACTTATCGCAAGCTTCGCAGTGCCATCACACGGCCTATCCCCACTGCATGGTGGTGGCAAGTTTGGTGACCGGTCGATAAAAATAATCACCAACACGGATGTGTACGACTTTGGGCATGACATTCCCGTTTGTTTAGAGAGTGTTCTGCGACCTTTGGAAAGCGGTCGAAAACTTGTGCTGGCTCCTGGTGTATGCAATTTCGGTTTGTTTTTTTATCTTTCTACCTTTATGTACAATATAATGCCAGAGTTCCATTAGGCGCACTCGCCAAAAATGACAGCAGCGACAACAACAACGAAAAATCACAAAAAAGCCCATCAGCAGAGATAGTTTTTTTTTCTTGTGTGCACTCTGACGCAGGCTGGATTCGCGTGTCGCCCCGACGGCTGGCGCGTGCATTGAATTACATGCATTACGAAATTTTACGGATATAGCTTCTGAACCAGAATGTAGCAAATATTCGAATTGCGTGTTTATGCGGAAATGTAGCTTGTAGCTTTATGCAGAAAGTAGCTTGAGAAAAGGTCATCTATTTTCTTTTCATCGCTGTCTCTACGCTACAAAAGGCGTAGGCCTTTCGGTGGTCTTTTATGGACGCCGGTATTGTAGAAGTTACATTATTCCTCATACCTCAACACGGCGCTCATTCCAAACACATCTTCGGAACCTTTAACACATTGACCAACAATGAACTTTTTTTCTGGCACACGCCGTTCCCCGCGAACCGATAGTGAACTTTTCTGTAGGGGAAATGGGGGCATAGTGGTCACCCTATGGAATATGCCCATTTCCAGCGTCCACATACCGATTCTATTCCCGTTTTTCGAAGAATATTATAGTTCAACTCATTGTTCTTCAAGATAGTAAACGGCCTTTACTATAAACATTCAAAATAGTACACTTTTCATCATTAGAAAGAAAAGGTGAAAATCGAACTTTTTTTTTTTGCTTGGAGGTAAGGTAAGGGAAGGTAACTAAATATCAATACGGCATCTATATTCAACAGTTATACTACCAAACAAGCAGGTGACCACTTTGCCCCCCATGACTAATTTTAAAACTTTTGTATTGTCGTTTCCGGTGCCGACACTCTCCAAACGAAAAGTTCAATAACCAACAAATCTTATATCAACTGAATCAACTTATATCAATATATCAACATACATTGAAAGATGGGCACTTTACAGGGGAAAAGTTTTTCTAACAACAACGTTCTTATGTTTAACTAGTCCTAAATTTGTTTAATGTCAAGACAAAGATATCGATGAAGTCAATCAAGTTTTAAGTCTTATTAAAATATGGACCTGTACCCGACAAAGTTTCAAATCTTATTAAAACATGGACTTTTGTCGAACACAAGAACTTTTTATCTATTACAGTGTATGGGATGATGGCACTTTTGTATGGCGAACAATAACCTGGAGTTCATCGTCCACACCAGGGTTTCTCAAAGTTTTTGTGCGAATTGGTGTAGCATCCAAACACCGAACATCTTTGTGAATCCAGCTCTACACAAATTGTTTAAAGGGATTTTTCTAGTGTAGACACACGAATTTCGGACGTTTTTTCGAGTTCCCTATAAATAAAACAAAGAATATTCTTACTATCCATTATATCATTCGTTCATCTATCTTTTAACAATAAAACAAAAATTGAACGGAGGAAAAATATTCATAACTAAAATAGTTAAGAGCTGATGAAGTGAGAGGATTAAAAAAAAATTGTGCCATGGCGTACACAACTCCAGCCCTTCTGGATATCTGAAACAGAAAAATCGAACAGATTTTGAATCAGTAAAAATGCCGCTATCGCATGAACCTCGAAACCTCGGTTAAGGGAGTACAAAGTGCCCCAAAATCAAATCACTAGCTGTATGGCAAATATTGTAAAGGATATTAAATAAGAAATTTTGGCGGTTTATTTGAACCCCTATGTGGTTTGACGTAGGATCTATAGTGAAAAACGTACTTTTTCGTTTATTTCACGCCATCCTCAATAGCTCCGAGATAAAAATACTGAATGTGCATCTTACCACGGTGTATCAAGAAAAATTATCAAAAAAAAATTTCATCAAAAATTTTAGTACTAAAAAAATATTTAAATTCTGAAAAAAAATTTTTTTTTGGGATTTTGAAATTCAGTACTACTTTAATTCATATTTAAATGTGTTCTTACGGCTTTTCTAGATTGATAAATATCTTCAAGCTGTTTTTTTCGAATAGCTAATAATAAAAATAAAATAATAAAAAAAATACACAGTATAAAAAAATGTTATAGATTTTCTGGCATTTCGAAATTTTGAAAAAAAAATATAACTTTCAGACCACAAATCCGATTTGTTTTTTTATTTTAATCTTACAATTGAGAAAACCACGAATACAATAAAATAATCGATTTCAAAAAAATAAAAATAATAATGCAGACGATGAAGAAAATTATTTTTGTGTCACACAATGCTCTTAAAAATTCAGGAAAAATTACGCCACATGTAGAAAAAAGACACATACGAACGCATTTAAATAAAAATTTGAGCAGAAGTGGGTCTCAAAGTTATATTTTCTTTTCAAAATTTCGAAATGCCAGAAAATCTTTAACATTTTTTGTACTGTGTATTTTTTTTATTATTTTATTTTTATTATTACATATTTGAAAAAAAGGAGCTTGAAGATATTTATCAATCTAGAAAAGCCGTAAGAGCACATTTAAATATGAATTAGAGTAGTACTGAATCTCTAAATCCCAAAAAAAAAATTCAGAATTTAAATATTTTTTTAGTACTAAAATTTTTGATGAATTTTTTTTTTGATAATTTTTCTTGATACACCGTGGTAAGATGCACATTCAGTATTTTTTTCAAATTTTTATCTCGGATCTATTGAGGATGGCGTGAAATAAATGAAAAAGTACGTTTTGCACTATAGATCCTACGTCAAACCACATAGGGGTTCAAATAAACCGCCAAAATTTCTTATTTAATATTCTTCACAATATTTGCCATACAGCTAGTGATTTGGTTTAGGGGCACTTTTTACTCCCTTACCCGGCCAGGCCCTTTATTTTTTTCATGTGAGAAAGGTGTTCTCTGACATTAAGGGGATGAATCAAAAATCAAATTCCTCTTTCATTTTCAAAAAACGAAAAATACATGCAAAAAGAAACAAATAAAGAAACTTTTTTTTTGACTCGATTATATACAGTGAAAAGAAATCAAAAACTGTATATAACCGAGTCCGCGCTGTACATATATACATGTAAAAAAAATCAAATTGAAAAAGACAATACATTAGAAATATATTTTTAAATATCTCGAGAATGTCTGTATTTAGAAGGAGATGGATAGAGTTTTTTTGTTTTAAATTACATCAGAATTCATAATTTGTGGCTAAAAATAATTGTAAACATACAAAAATTCGAAGTTTCGAAAACTGATAAAACTCGATGTTCCACTTTTTTTTTCAAAGATAGTTTTACCATATTTGACTCATTTTTTAAATTTTCTTCATTACTTCTATTTTACAGTCAACTCTCCCTAACTCGATATCCAAAGGGACCATCGAGTTAGGGAGGTATCGAGATACAGAACATTTTTTCCTAATTTTTTTTATGTCTCAAATTGTCATATATTAGGGTAAGTCTCCCAATTATGGTATGAATTTGAATTTTTGATTCATTCCCTTAAAGTGAAAAAACACCTTTCTCATATAAAAAAAATATTTTTTCCAGAATCTTTCAGGAGGTGATAGACGGTTATATTTCACGAAAAAAATCCTTCTACGCATATGTTAGAATTTCAACGATGACAGACTTATAGAACTTTTTCTTTGTTTCGGATTCTGTTGGCTCGAACTGACTCTACATTGAAAAGTATTTCAATAAAAATTGAAAAGTATTTCATTTGAAAGATGAGAAAATTTAGTACAGGATATAGTAGTGGAACATCTAAATTAGTGGATTAAACATTTTTGAAGTGGAAAATTTAAAAGTTTTTTTTTATTTGTAATTATTAATTTTATCCTAAAAATTCATACTAAACTTGATTGTTTCTATCAATTAAATTAAAGCTCTCTAACCTCTCTACAATTTGTTCTTTGACGCCCAACTTCTATCTCTCTTAATTTCGCTGCAATATCGATATAAACAATTCCTGATGAAGATTCAATCAAAATCATCAAAAATCGCGATTTTTAACCCACTGTACTTATAAAAGCCACTTAAATTTCACCTTAATGCTGAAAGATTTTTTTTTTCTTGAAATTATTCATATTTGAATTATAAAAAAAAACTTTTTTCAAACTGTATACAATCGAGTCCTAAATTTTACATAATCGAATCATATATAATCGAGTTTGTATATAATCGAGTCCGACTTGCATGAGGCACTAGGTTAACAAAGAAAATATTGATTAAGTATGTTACTCAAACTGAATTGTAACGATCACGCAGGAACTGTTCAATCACAAAGAAATGTTCGAATAGTTTCACAGGAACATTTTCAGTTGATTTCAATATTCCGCACATATTCTTCAGGTTTGATTAAACGTTCGAATTAACATCTCAATAGAACTACTATCTTCAGCGTTTTTCTCAGGTTTTTCAACACTTTCCCAGTATATCGGTATCTGGCATCAGATCACAGCAAATCACGTTTTGGTCCTTTTTGCACTAATTATTAAAAGACATTGAGCAATCGAACGGTATTGTACCGTCGACATCAGCAAGCTCACGACGCATTAATTATGCCAGCGGAATATCACTCCCGTCCATGTTGGTTGTGCTTTGAAGTTAGGAATTCCCAGTTTCTGGACAAATTCTCAAGCCATATCCCGAAGAATAGAAGAGGGGTAAATTATTCTGTCTAGCTTGACAAGACAAAAATTCATTGACCAACCTTATATGCTTTTGTTCTAGATACAATTTTCCATTCCGATTCCATTTTTATTTTAGTTTGAGTAGTGTTGATACCGCACTTTGTGCAATACTGACATTTTTTGCAGCTTCAGACCCCTTCCGTCCATACTTTTCGACCTGCTCGATGATGCTCAAACGTTGCCCAATGGTTAGCGTTTTGATTGTTCGCTTGAAAGGTTTCTCGTGGTTTTCCATACTTGAAAAGAAATTGTTTGATGACACGAACGGAGTGTCTTCACTTTCAAGAACAATTGAGGGGCTCAGAATGCAAGGGGTGTAAGTGACTTGATCGATTTCTCTTCATCAACTTTTTATTCAGTTAATAACTCAACTGCAAAAACTTTCCAATTTAAGTTTGCTATAGAATCCGATAGATGAGGTTCCGACCTATTTTCCACATTGGTAAATACAGCTGGGAATGTATTTGCAGCTAAGTTATGACCCAAAGAGAGAGTCGAAGTAGACAAATCGATCAAATCACTTACACCCCTTTCATTCTAAGCCTCTCAATTGAAATCTGAGGTAATAACGCACAAAAACATGTACGCGAAAATCAATCGAGTTAGGGAGGTGAAAATCCATGGAAAAATGAATCAAAACACATCGAGTAAGAGAGGCATCGAGTTAGGGAGGTATCGTGTTATGGAGTGAAGAATGCTTGTAAAATCGAAGGTGCCATGAAATCCATCGAGTTAGGGAAAATATCGAGATACAGAACATCGAGTTAGGGAGAGTTGACTGTATATGAAAAAATTTTAAAAAAATTAAAATTTGAAAAAAGAGTACTATTTTTTCGCAGTGTATATTTTTTTCACGTTTGGACATCAAATAGTGTCTTTCTAAAGGTGGCCGTACACTGTTTGCCCGGAGGTCAAATATTTGTTATTTGTTGACAGATAAGTTTTGTTTTGATATTTGTACAAACACTATTTTGTTTGCCACTCTTCAATTTTCAACAGTAGTAAACAATATCAAACACCGAACATGGAAAAAATCAACTGAAATATTCAAGGTAACCTAACCATGTACCGACAGGTTCGAAGAACAGTCTGAAAAAAATATTTTAGGCATCCAATAATTGAATATTTGCTTGTCGTGTTTTGTGTAGAATATATTTGATCAGTACACGTTGACCAAATTTTATCTGTCAAAAAGAGTCAAATATTTGGCTTCGGTCAAACAGTGTATGAGCACCCTAAGGGGACTGTCCTCTATTTTTTTAAATAGGGGACAGTATAATCGAGTCCGCCCTATATTGTGAAGTCATTCTAAGCCAGTCAATCATATGGCACCCCTGATGATAAGGGTTCTACTAATTCTGTTCCAATGGGAAATTTACGTTTAATGATGATGATCAAATATTCAAGCCTTTTCGTTGCTATCCCATTTTTCCTTAAAGGAACATTTATCAATATCCATTAAGTGCCTGTAAAAACATTACAATATGTTTATCTAACCAATGTTGCCCAAAATAGGTTTTTAGGATCAAGTGAACAAACGAATCGCGCTTCGAAAACACAACTTTCTTTGGAATGCGAAAAGAAATGGTTTGTATCAAGTAAAGCGGAAAGCTAACGAGCGATGCTGATGTTCCCATTTATTATTTTTTGTTATATTGCGAAAACAAACATAAGTCCAAGTAAAAACAAACCGACAGCCTCTGAATTGTGACTGTCTCTTCGTGTTATTATAACTTGCAGCTAATCGCTCGTATTTTTTCAAAACATTATTTGTTGACACATTGAAGCGTGAAGCATTTGTATATGATTTTATTGCAATTATAACATATGCTACAGATGTACTCAATTACATTAAGGTTGTTATTATTATTATTTCATTTTATTACTATTTCATACTCATTCATGCTTAACAACTCAGTATCTGATCCGTATCATACATTCAAGTTATTCGTAAACCTAATAGTTAATAGTGTTTTCCCATACATACCCTAAAAACAGGTTATTTCGAATCGATTGATAAAATCCACTCAGATCGTCCGCTCCGAGCGAACCTATCAAGGGGGAATCTGGAAATGCCAGTCGACAAACACCAAATGCCTCTCGCACTAGCGCACAATCGAAAGATCCACTTAAACTGCCCTCTCACCACATACGCATCCGCCGAGAATTGATCTGGATGCCACTTTACTGCCCTTTTTCACACTTCTTCACCCAAATGGGCAGCCAGAATATAACGACTTCAGATTTCTAGTGCCATAAATTATCTTCAAAACGTCACGGAAATCACGCACGCATCCAATACGCACGAAATGGATTGGGTCCGGACGGACGGAAACACTTTGTTGTCGTTGTTGCCACTCCGTGAAGTGGCGTAAAATCATCCAGCAAACTTTAAAAAACACACACAAAAATGGGACAGAGCACAGCACCCAAATCAAATCAGCAGCAGCAGCAATAGCTTTAGCACAAAGGGGAATACTTGAACTGCTGATTTCCTATCTCGCTCCGCTGGTATTCCCCCTCGACAACACTCGCTGGTTTTTGTGCAAAATTCGCGAAATTGTAGCACAGGCTGCAGCGCACCAAAGTTTTTCTCCACTCTACTGCGACAATTAAGAATGGGTGTCTTTCGATTTCAGGAAGTCACTATAGTTTCAGTTCGATTACCGAATGGTAGCGACCGTCACGCGATGGGATAATAATCGAAACGAACTCTATTTCCACTTGAAATGAACAGTCAATCTGTGCAGCGCACACACAGGCCGTGATGATCTTACGTCGATTGAAGAAAATCATGAACTCAGTTTTCCTTGTTGCATTTGTTTCCTTCGAATCAACCAACACAATGAAGTTGTTTTGGAGTCGATGGTGACAGTTGTCAGAATTTGGCAGGCAGCTGGCCAGGGCTGGTCTTTTTCTTGAATCTAGCTGTGGTCGTAATGATTTGCTTGCGGAAAACATGGTTAAAACGAACATCATAGATGTCGCTGATTGTTATGCTATTTTGTCTCGCTACATTCACTGAGAGAAATATTCAGTAGGGGAGAGGGAGGCAAGTTGGCGACGTTAAGCTTTGGCGAGCCCTGGATCTTGGAATTATTTTTTTTATGTTGATGCTGATTCATATAGCCTGAAATGTTTTCTATCATATTATCTATTGGATGAGGAAAAAACTAAAAAACTTGTCCACCCAAAAGCTTTACGCAAAACGCGTCGAATTCGCCATCTTGCCTCCACGTGCAGGAAAGATGGCGAATGCCTGGAGGCAAGTTGGCGATTATAGTTTGATCACCTAAACATCAACAAAATGTAATAACAATTATTTATTTATCCTTGGTTGGAACAGAGGAAATGCCATTTTCATTAACACTGTAAATATCACACGCAGGAAAACTCCCAAAGTTCGAATAAATAAGTCACAATTTTCTTTATTGAACGCCATTAATCGAGCCGCTGAGGTATTTTCTGGCTTTCTCAAAGATAGCTTATGAGCCTGTTAGGTCTCGAAGAATCGGATTATCCCTGTACCAGATTCCATCCGTGAAATATTTCAAACCACTCAATAGTATCATACGAGTATAAAACGGCAACCGTTAAGGCTATACTCATGTTTATCGCTTGCGGTTTTTTCGTTAGGCTTTAGGCGTTAGGCTCTTATTCCATTGTATTGAATTCCCGCCGCAGTATTGTACCTTCCGGTACTGAATAAAACACAGAAATTTGATCACGTTCCTCTCAATTCGCGAGTTTGGTGTATTATTAAGAGTAAATCCCCATTTTATTCCGTCAATTTGTTCAACACAACGTATTCGGGTCCTATACCGCAGTTTAAGTGGACGAGTAGCAACTATTATCATTGGATACTTGTCGTTCCCACGCTCCCACGTCATCCCGATATTCGCTGAACGGACTTCCGATTACCTGCAATTTGGATAGCGTCAAAATCCCCATCCCCTGTGTCGACACCCCGGAGGCTGTATCCATAAGAGCCTTCATAAACATTTCAACCCATGTCCGTCCAGCGCATGTTCCTTTGAAAGGGGGCTCTATGCCATTTTTAACCGCAAACGAATAGTCAATTCTTCGAAGCTGGGCCTGAATGTGGCTTTAAGCGACTTTTTCAATAAAAAAAATTTAGCTGAAAAAAATTCATGATTGAAACTCGCCGGAAACAAATAGATTATGTACAATAGAGTGCCTTTATCATGTATGAAATTATTTTGAAATTTTAACTTTTCTCATAAATTGGATAATGAGATTTGAAAAAACGGAACAAAATAACAAAATCACGATTTTTCTCATTTTTATTTTTCACTTTTTTTGTGATAACGATTTCGGCAGAGTTACCGAGTACAAATTTTGGCCTTGTTATGATGCATCTTCAGTAAAAAGTAGGTGGCGCTACCTTCATTACAACGGGTCAAATTACCGATTCATCATCTTACCTCCCTCTCTCCTAAATATAATGATTTTTTTGCCACATTTTCAATTATTTTTCTGTTTCAGCTTGTTTTTCACAGTATGTTATGTTTATTGTCATGTCCAGTTACGGGTCACAATCGCATCTAATGCGACACTGAGTGGTGCCTCGGTATGTCCAATTAGAAGCAATAACTGTACAGGGTTTCCCAACTTTAAATTCCGAAAGTATATTGAAATAAAACACACTTAGAATTCGAATTTCGATGAAACTTTTATTTCAAATTAAAGTTTGGTTTATGCCATTATGAGTGAAATACAACATTATTCAAATGTCCACCTAAGGCTTCCTCGCACACCTTGATCCGGAACAGGTAATTTTCGATGACTTTTCGGCACATATGGGGCGGTATCTCGGTCATAACGAATGTTGTCTTTCAAATGTTCAAGAGTTTGCGGAGAGTTGGCATAGACACGGTCTTTCGCATAACCCACAAAAAAAAGTCTAGCGACCAATTGGCATCACAAAAACGCGAAATTATGCGTCCCTCAAATTTCGTTCGCAATATGGCCATGTTCGGTCGTGTTATGTGGCACGTGGCGCCGTCCTGCTGAAACCACATGTCATCCGTATCCATATCTTCAATTTGTGGCAAAAAAAAATCGGTTAACATGCGGCCATAGCGCTCACCATTCACAGTTACCGTCTTGCCGTCCTCATTTTCAAAGAAATACGGCCCGATGACTCCACCAGACCATAATGCGCACCAAACAATGATTTTTGGCGGATGCAATGGCCTCTCAACAATCACCTGTGGCTTTTCTGAGCCGAGCTCGAAATGTGCCTCATCGCTGAAGAAAATTTGATGCGAAAATTCAGCATTTTGCTGCTGTTGTTCGTTCACCCAATCGACGTATGCCCGACGCATTCCATGGTCACCACGCTCTAATTTTTGTACCAGTTGGACTTTATATGGATGTAGGTGCAAGTCCAAATGCAAAATTCGCCACAATGATGTGTTTGACAAGCCCAATTGCTGAGCACGCCCTGGAATCGAAACATTCGGGTCATCTTCCACACTGGCAGCAACAGCAGCAATATTTTCGGCCGAACGCACATTACGATGATACACATGTTTCACAATATCCGCTACGGATCCAGTTTGTTCGAATATACTCACTACATTAGCGATTGTGTGCTCTGTAGGCCGTCCATGACGACCAAAATCCGTCCGTAATGCTCGAAAAACATTTGCTGGTTTTTCATCATTTTTATAGTATAATTTAACAAAATTAACACGTTGTGCGATGCTAAAACGATCCATATTGTAAAATGGCAGACATTCAACTAACAATATGACGCTTTGGTTGGCAGCTATGTCAAACGGTTGTCAGCGCAGGGCTGTATACTTTCGGAAGCCCGAAATGGATAACCCTGTATTATAATACAATATGTTTAATATCGCTAGAAACACTCGATTGTTGCATTCGACCAAGCTACCACATGTAGATATTAAAATCTCGTTGCGTGCAGAGGAAATTACTCATTTAAACAGTTCAACACTCTCATACTGCTTGTTAGCCGCATCTGCCCTAAGTGCGATTGCTTTCCACAAGCAATCGTTTTGCTCAAGCTAACCTTTCCAGAATCTGAAGCCCTTGTTGAATAAACCGAGGCCCGGAGAATATACCAGCTTTTATGAACTGATGCGTTGTCCTTTCGGAATACCCAATTCCCATTTGGTGCAAAAGTGGCAATACATGATTCTAAATTACTCCGTTGTACTTCTGGCTGTTCATTCGTGTTGGGTGTATAAAGTATCCTCTAGATACTTATGCAGAGGCGAACATGATTTTTTTAACTTTGTAACGATTTGTGTTGTGGTTTGTTTTTTTAGCGCACTTTCACACAAGATTATTTTCGTTTCATTATAGAACTTACTTACAAATGAATAATGCATACAATATCATTAAATTTCATTATAAAAATATTTTACAAATGTGTTTCGCGCACTTTGACCATTTTATGGTCATAATAATCGCCCTACCAAAGAAAAAATTGAAGAAAATATTGATGTTGTAGCCGCTAGTGTTACTGAAGATCGTGATTTATACATTCGCTGGGATTGTGTTATTTCTCTTCGTGGAAAATTTTACGCAAGAATCATGGTTTCAATGCGTATAGGATACAGCTGATTCATGAACTGAGCCCGGACAATCCGCCACAGCGTTGTACTTTTAATGAATGAGCTTTCAAAGAGCTGGGGCAGGATCCGTTTTTTTTATTGAAAAACTGTCTTTATCGATGAAGCAAATTTTTGTTTGAATGGGTACGTAATAAACAAAATTGCCGTAGTTAGTTCGATGAGCATTCATAAGCAGTACAAGAGCTGCCAATACATCCCAAAAAGCCACAAGAGACGGATTTCGCGCCAACTCGTCTATGGGATTGGCACGATCCTCTCAGAACTCAATGAAACTTTCTGAGCGTGAAGACCTTGCCTAATTAAGCAACTTGGCATACTTAGTTTACCGAAAATTTATCTAGACTAACAACTGGAATGGGCTATATATTTTTTATAATTTTTTTATATTTTTTTTACTCGAAAATGGTAAGTCCTACAAAAAGTGATATATTCATCTACCATTTATCTACCATTTCATCAAAATCTTAGATGACCATTTCGAGAAAATCGACTTTTAGTTTTTGAAATCGATTTTTTTCCAGTATAGGATTAAAAAAAAAATGTTTTCAGTATTTTTATCTGAATATTCAATTATTCTCCTCAAACTCTCCCATATCTCCCACTACAACTCTTCCATACATCGCAACTTGTGCATATTTATGGCAAAACAGTTTTCCTAACAAAAACTTTTTCAAGATTTTTTCTTGGAAATTTTCTATTTTTGTTGTACAGCTATAGAAAAAACCAATGGCAGGTAGAAATGGATTTATGGTGACCCTTGGATGCTAAAGTACAGTTTTAAGCTTGTTTTTGTAGTCAAATATGCTAAAATACAGTTTTCAGCTTGTATTTTGCTACAAAAACAAGCTGAAAAATGTACTTTAGTATCCAACGGTCACAATAATTCCATTTCTACCTGTTATTGATTTTGACGTAGGACTACGTCTTTCATTTCTATACCGGGGTGTAAAATCAAAGTTTCGAAAACGAAAGCGTTACGCCGGAGACCGAGATTTTGAGCGTTAATAGCTCCTAAACAACTGAACGAAATGGTATGATAAACACTTCATTCGAAAGATAAAATGTCTACGCGTTATATCTTCTTCTTCTTCAATAGCACTAACGTTCCTAGAGGAACTTCGCCGTCTCAACGTAGTATTACTTGCGTCATTTTTATTAGTACTTAGTTGAGATTTCTATGCCAAGTAACACGCCTTGAATGCATTCTGAGTGGCAAGCTCTAGAATACGCGTGATCACAGTGCAAGTCGGAGGAAATTTATTTGACGAAAAATTCCCCCGACCAGAACGGGAATCGAACCCGAACACCCGGCATGTTAGTTGTGACGCTAACCACTCGGCCAAGGGAGCACCTACGCGTTATATACTTGTTACTTTTTGATACAAAAACTTGTTTCAATAGTCTTAAAATTGCTTTCAAAACAGGCTATTGAAATCACCAATCGGTATATAAGCGAGTGGCGCTCGGAAATCCACTCAGTTCTAATTGAACAGCGATTGGAGCATGTTGTCGCTGTTACGGTGAAGCTCTTTATTTATCATGAAAGCGCGGATGAACGGTGTCACCAAGAGCCTGTTTGTGCACCCTAGGCCAGAAGGAAATCTATCAGGAGGAGAGTGATGCCACAAACGGTTCCCTGGGAAGACATCGCTACACACACATACACGCGCGGCTATTAACAGGTGGTTATCGGGTTGGCATTAACCACTGGTGGGCTTCCAGTATCGAGGAAAATGTGGAAATATCTAATCGTTACTGAAAATAATCTGCCAGTTCCTTTGGGAATTTTCAAAATATATTCATGTGAAAGAGTGTAATTGAATGTTTTCTATCCATGTTACACTGTGACCAAATATTTTTTTACAATCAAGTGCTATTAACAGGTGGTTATCGAGTTGGCATTAACCACTGGTGGGCTTCCAGTATCGAGGAAAATGTGGAAATAACTAATCGTTACTGAAAATAATCTGCCAGTTCCTCTGGGAATTTTCAAAATATATTCATGTGAAAGAGTTTAATTGAATGTTTTCTATCCATGTAACACTGTGACCAAATATGTTTCAATCAAGTGCTATTAACAGGTGGTTATCGAGTTGGCATTAACCACTGGTGGGCTTCCAGTATCGAGGAAAATGTGGAAATAACTAATCGTTACTGAAAATAATTTGCCAGTTCCTCTGGGAATTTTCAAAATATATTCATGTGAAAGAGTTTAATTGAATGTTTTCTATCCATGTAACACTGTGACCAAATACATTTGGTTTTGTGGTTTTTCAATCAATCGCAATTAACAGGATAGCTTCAGAAGATTATTCTTCCCCATCAGTAGGATATATCCGTATCCAATATTGTATGCGCCCGCAATCGATTATTGCGCATTCGCCGAAAGTTCCGAGCTCAGAGAGTTCATTCCCCTCTAGTTTGCCTTCCAAATTGCCATCGTAAACCACACCTTCTCTCGATTCAATCACACACAAAAAGCATACTTAAGCGATATTCTGGTGGTGAGACACATTCATTCTTCGTGAGGACATCGACAAGACAACATCGTTGCCTAACGTGCTGGAGGAGGTGGACGGCGAAGGATCGACACATACACGCGCAAAACTCTTTCCGTTAAGATGCCATTCAGCATCGAGAAAGTTCCGGAAAGATCTAATCATTGCTGGAAAATAATCTGCCAGTTCCTTTGGGAATTTTCAAAATATATTCATGTGAAAGAGTTTAATTGAATGTTTTCCATCCATGTAACACTGTGACCAAATACATTTGGTTTTGTGGTTTTTCAATCAATCGCAATTAACAGGATAGCTTCAGAAGATTATTCTTCCCCATCAGTAGGATATATCCGTATCCAATATTGTATGCGCCCGCAATCGATTATTGCGCATTCGCCGAAAGTTCCGAGCTCAGAGAGTTCATTCCCCTCTAGTTTGCCTTCCAAATTGCCATCGTAAACCACACCTTCTCTCGATTCAATCACACACAAAAAGCATACTTAAGCGATATTCTGGTGGTGAGACACATTCATTCTTCGTGAGGACATCGACAAGACAACATTGTTGCCTAACGTGCTGGAGGAGGTGGACGGCGAAGGATCGACACATACACGCGCAGAACTCTTTCCGTTAGGATGCCATTCAGCATCGAGAAAGTTCCGGAAAGATCTAATCATTGCTGGAAAATAATCTGCCAGTTCCTTTGGGAATTTTCAAAATATATTCATGTGAAAGAGTTTAATTGAATGTTTTCTATCCATGTAACACTGTGACCAAATACATTTGGTTTTGTGGTTTTTCAATCAATCGCAATTAACAGGATAGCTTCAGAAGATTATTCTTCCCCATCAGTAGGATATATCCGTATCCAATATTGTATGCGCCCGCAATCGATTATTGCTCAGTCGCCGAAAGTTCCGAGCTCAGAGAGTTCATCCCCCTCTAGTTTGCCTACCAAATTGCCATCGTAAACCACACCTTCTCTCGATTCAATCACACACAAAAGCATACTTAAGCGATATTCTGGTGGTGAGACACATTCATTTTTCGTGAGGACATCGACAAGACAACATCGTTGCCTAACGTGCTGGAGGAGGTGGACGGCGAAGGATCGACACATACACGCGCAGAACTCTTTCCGTTAGGATGCCATTCAGCATCGAGAAAGTTCCGGAAAGATCTAATCATTGCTGGAAAATAATCTGCCAGTTCCTTTGGGAATTTTCAAAATATATTCATGTGAAAGAGTTTAATTGAATGTTTTCTATCCATGTAACACTGTGACCAAATACATTTGGTTTTGTGGTTTTTCAATCAATCGCAATTAACAGGATAGCTTCAGAAGATTATTCTTCCCCATCAGTAGGATATATCCGTATCCAATATTGTATGCGCCCGCAATCGATTATTGCGCATTCGCCGAAAGTTCCGAGCTCAGAGAGTTCATTCCCCTCTAGTTTGCCTTCCAAATTGCCATCGTAAACCACACCTTCTCTCGATTCAATCACACACAAAAAGCATACTTAAGCGATATTCTGGTGGTGAGACACATTCATTCTTCGTGAGGACATCGACAAGACAACATTGTTGCCTAACGTGCTGGAGGAGGTGGACGGCGAAGGATCGACACATACACGCGCAGAACTCTTTCCGTTAGGATGCCATTCAGCATCGAGAAAGTTCCGGAAAGATCTAATCATTGCTGGAAAATAATCTGCCAGTTCCTTTGGGAATTTTCAAAATATATTCATGTGAAAGAGTTTAATTGAATGTTTTCTTTCCATGTAACACTGTGATCAAATACATTTGGTTTTGTGGTTTTTCAATCAATCGCAATTAACGGGATAGCTTCAGAAGATTATTCTTCCCCATCAGTAGGATATATCCGTATCCAATATTGTATGCGCCCGCAATCGATTATTGCTCAGTCACCGAAAGTTCCGAGCTCAGAGAGTTCATTCCCCTCTAGTTTGCCTTCCAAATTGCCATCGTAAAGCACACCTTCTCTAGATTCAATCACACACAAAAAGCATACTTAAGCGATATTCTGGTGGTGAGACACATTCATTTTTCGTGAGGACATCGACAAGACAACATCGTTGCCTAACGTGCTGGAGGAGGTGGACGGCGAAGGATCGACACATACACGCGCAAAACTCTTTCCGTTAGGATGCCATTCAGCATCGTGAAAGTTCCGGAAAGATCTAATCATTGCTGGAAAATGATCTGCCAGTTCCTTTGGGAATTTTCAAAATATATTCATGTGAAAGAGTTTAATTGAATGTTTTCTTTCCATGTAACACTGTGATCAAATACATTTGGTTTTGTGGTTTTTCAATCAATCGCAATTAACAGGATAGCTTCAGAAGATTATTCTTCCCCATCAGTAGGATATATCCGTATCCAATATTGTATGCGTCCGCAATCGATTATTGCTCAGTCGCCGAAAGTTCGGAGCTCAGAGAGTTCATTCCCCTCTAGTTTGCCTTCAAAATTGCCATCGTAAACCACACCTTCTCTCGATTCAATCACACACAAAAAGCATACTTAAGCGATATTTTGATGGTGAGACACATTCTTTTTTCGTGAGGACATCGTCAAGACAACATCGTTGCCTAACGTGCTGGAGGAGGTGGACGGCGAAGGATCGACACATACACGCGCAGAACTCTTTCCGTTAGGATGCCATTCAGCATCGAGAAAGTTCCGGAAAGATCTAATCATTGCTGGAAAATAATCTGCCAGTTCCTCTGGGAATTGAAAATTACATTCAAGCGAAAGAGTTTATTTTAATGTTTTCTATCCATAAAATATCCGTATAATACATTTGGGTTTGTGATTTGTCAATCAAGTACAGTTAGCAGGTTAGCTTCTGAAGATTATTCTTCAGAACAAGGTTTTTCGTATCCTATATTGGATGCATAAAACCTTGTGCCTCCAACGTAACGCTCTCGTTTTCGAAGTCCCCCAAATATTCATTTATTCATTCATTCAGAATGGATTTAGATTCAACTTCGAACAAATGATCTCTAAATCAACGATAGTCCTACGTCACCCTTGCGGTTATACCATAGATATAACCCACTTCCTGTTTTTTCTATAGCTGTGCAAAAAAAAAATTGAAAATTTTCAAGAAAAAATCTTGAAAAAGTTTTTGTTAGAAAACTTGTTAGTTTTTGAAATCGACTTTTTCCAGTGTAGGATCCAAAAAAAAATTTCTGTATTTTTTTTCTGAAATTCAATTATTTTCCTAAAACTCTTCCATGGATCACTTTTTTTAGGACTTACCATTTTTGAGCAAAAAACAGGAAGTGGGTTATTATATCTATGGTATAACCTCAATGGTTACGTAGGACTACGTAGGTTTGAAGTTGAATCTGAATCCATTCTGAATGAATGACTAAATGAATATTTGAGGCACTTCGAAAACGAGAGCTCTTTCGCTTGCATGTTATTTTCAATGCCAAGAGGAACTGGCAGATTATTTTGCAGCAGCGATATCTTTCCGGATTCTTCTCGAAGTCCACCACCAGTGGTTAATGCTAACTCGATAACCACCTGTTAATTGCACTTGATTGAAAAACCACAAAATCAATTGTATTTGGTCGCAGTATTATATGGATAGATAACGTTAAAATAAACTCTTTCGAATGTAATTTGCAATTCCAAGGGGAACTGACAGATTATTTTTCAGCAACGGTCACTTCTTTCCGGATTCTTCTCGATAATCAGCAAACGTAAAGAGTTGCGCGCGTGTATGTGTGTGTGTATGTGACAGGTGCTCCGATGTCTCAAGCGGAACCAATTTTCGATGCTGGTATTCTCTCGGTCGTTTTTTCTTCTCTTAATGATAATAAATCCCTTGATCCCTCGCCGTCCAGCTCGTTCAACTCGTTCAGTAACGATGTTGTCTTGTCGATGTCCTCACGAAAAATGAATGCGTTTCACCACCACAATATCGCTTAAGTATGCTTTTTGTCCGTGACTGAATCGAAAGAAGGTGTGGTTTACGATGGAAATTTGGAAGGCAAACTAGAGGCGAATGAACTCTTTGAGTTTGATACTTTCGGCGACTGAGCAATAATTGAAAATTATATGATTTTCGCGATGCGAAACATTTTCCATTGCGCGGGCGAACTGTATTCGATACAAAAATATTCTACTGATGGGGGAAAATAATCTTCAGAAGCTTTCCTGCTAATTAGTTGCACTTGATTGAAAAATCACAAAACCAAATGTATTCGATCGCAGCAGTACTATGTGGATAGAAAACATTAAAATAAACTCTTCCGCTTGAACATAATTTTCAATTCCAAGGGAACTGGCAGATTATTTAGCAGTAACGATGACATCATTCCGGATTCTTCTCGAAGTCCACCACCAGTGGTTAATGCTAACTTGATAACCACCTGTTAATTGCACTTGATTGAAAAATCACAAAACCAACTGTATTTGATCGCAGTTTTACATGGATAGGAAACATTAAAATAAACTTTTTCACGTGAATGTATTTTTCAATTCCCAGGGAAACTGGCAGATTATTTTTCAGCAACGATTGAAACATTCCGGAATTTTCTCGATGCTGAATGGCATCCAAACGAAAAAAATTCCGTGCGTGTATGTGTGTGTGTGGCGGCTGCTTCGATGTCTTCCCGGGGAACCGTTTTTCGATGCTAATACATTCTTGGTTACATTCTCTTCTCCTCCTGCCTCCTGCCTCCTGGCTTTTCTGCCCTCCCTCACAGTTCCAAACAAACTGCATGTTTTTCAGGTCAGGTCAGGCTAGGTAATGAATCCCTCGATCCCTTGATTCCTCGCCGAAAAAGAATAATTTTCAGAAGCTTTCCTGTTAATTGCGATCGATTGAAAAATCACAAAACCAAATGTATTTGGTTGCATTGTTATATGGATAGAAAACATTAAAATAAACTCTTTCTCATCAATGTATTTTTCAATTCCCAGGGGAACTGACAGAGTATTTTTCAGCAACGATTAGTTCTTTCCCGATTTTCCTCGATACTCGAAGCCCACCAGTGGTTAATGCTAACTCGATAACCACCTGTTAATAGCACTTAATTGAAAAATATTTGGTCACAGTGTTACATGGATAGAAAACATTAAAATGAACTCTTTCGCATGAATATATTTTTCAGTTTTCAGGGGAACTGGCAGATTATTTTTTAACAACGAATCTTTCCGCAAATTTCTCGATGCTGAATGGCATCCAAACGAAAATAGTTCCGTGCGTGTATGTGTGTGTGTTAGCTGCTCCCATGCTTCAAGCGGAACCGTTTGTGGCATCACTCTCCTCCTGATGGATTCCCTTTCGGCCTAAGGTGCACAAACAGGCTCTTGATGACACCGTTCATCCGCGCTTTCATGATAAACGAAGAGCTTCACCACAACATCGACAACATGCTCCAATCGCTGTTCAATTATAACTGAGTGAATTTCCGAGTGGCGCTCGCTTATATACCGATTGGTGATTTCAATAGCCTGTTTTGAAAGCAATTTTAAGACTATTGAAACAAGTTTTTGGATCAAAAAGTAACAAGTAGATAAAGTCCGTAGACATTTTATCTTTCGAATGAAGTGTTAATCATACCGTTTCGTTCAGCTGTTTAGGAGCTATTAACGCTCAAAATCTCGGTCTCCGGCGTAACGCTTTCGTTTTCGAAACTTTGATTTTACACCCCAGTATAGAAATGAAAGACGTAGTCCTACGTCAAAAATTTAATAAAACAAATTATCAAAAATATTTAGCCTTTTCCATATGTTAGTCTAGTTAAATTTTAGAAAAACTAAGTATGCCAAGTTGCTTAATTAGGTAAGGTCATCACGCCCAGAATGTTTCATTGAGTTCTGAGAGGGTTAGGCCAACATCTGGTCGAGTTGGAGCGAAATCTGTCATATATTGCATAACTGCGAACTAAATTTGATTAGTTTAGAAACGATAATTGGCTTGATAAACCGTTGACTGAGTGAATATAGCCTCAGTTCTTTCATAAATGTAGCGGACCGGGTTTCAAAAGACAACCCGGAACTTACGGCCAGCTCGAAGAAGGCTAACAGCTCAGCTTTCCCACCCGACCTCTTAAGCGATTGGCTTAAGCGCCACCTCTTTCGAGGACCAATCGCCGCGTTAGTTGCCCAGCTAGAGGCCTGACAGGCAGGCCTAAATTGTATCCTTCTATCAGGATCGGGGGACGATCGAGCTGTACCAATTCCAGCCAGCGAAGACTTCTAGAAGACACCCGTAGAGTACTCCGAGAAAACCATCAAATGACCAAGAATCACCCTAAAAGCACAGAATACCACAACAGGGTTTTCTCATCACCGGAAGTATTCAGCGAACAAATCACCAGACTGGCTCAACCATCTGGGAAACAAAGGCTCCAAAACAACAACGAAATCCAAATAATAATCTCGAAACACGGATAACGTGAAACCTTAATGAAACATAAAATGAACGATTACAGGATCACATATGACTTTTACTCATAACTTAACAACATGACGAAAAACTTCCTGAGTGGACTACAGATTCACATTTATACAATTTATTTGTACATTTACTTTTGTTTAAATCTAAGGGACATCACATGTGCACATGGACAATACAGGGTACCTGGGGAGTGCGGTGAGGACACAAGTTTCCTCACCCACTCCTTCTGCTTGTTTACGTAGAATTCTCCGCCGGTGGGTATCGCTCAGCGGATCCTCGGAAGGCGCGATGGTGACGACGCTGCCTTTGTTTGGCGTGATTGGTTCACCAGGTTTTTGCCAATGACGTATTTCCCTGTTCTGAATAATTAATTCTTGAATAATTACGCGGTTCTATGGAATCTAGGAACAATGCTAACACTGAAACAATCCAAATTATAGTCACGAAAACTCCACGTTATACAAAGAAAATCTTACAAATTACGATCGCGAACAAAAAGCACAATGCTTCCGCGACGTCGGACAGTTCAAGGCAAAATGGTCGAAGAACATTGTAGTCCTCAGATAAACCGCAGGGTATCTCGCGATTCAGAGCTCAATCTTAGCCGAAGATAATTTCCCCAAAGCATCCCCTTATGTGCATCTTGCTTCGACCAACTATCCTTAGCCTTACAGCCTTCTCATTTTCTTCCCCAAACTCAAGGCCACGAAAGTAAGCGCTGCGCTAACAGACACTCATTGGCCGAACAACTTTGGCGATTGAGCTTTCGCCCTGCTCCAGGGAGGTGGGATGGGAAATCTAAGCTCTTAAATATACTTTCTGGAGTATCTTTTAGTTTACTTTCGGTTGTGACTTAGTGGAGGTACACTGTAAATGTTTCAGTGTGAGTGTTTGAATTTAAATATTTGATATTTGAATAATTACTAACTATCCTGACCAATAAATAAATAAATAAATAATTATAAATACACAAAAATATTGTAAATGAATAAATTTAGAAATAAATAAACAACACTCAATAAATATGCACACCAATAATAAATAAGTAAATAAATAATCAAAAAATATCACATGATGAAAACAGTTGTGGCAACTGTTACAAACGAAACTGTGATAACTCAATTTGTTTATTTCAGCTTCGAAGTTTTGGTTGTAACTCAAACCGTATTCCTAATTGTTGAATGGGTATGTAACCGGAAAACCTTCGATTTGTGAAGTGGTCGTTTGAAAGATCTGGGTTAATCTGTCATATAGTATAGGCCCAAGATAATTAAAATACAATGTCACAATCATTCAAATTCTCGAGCGCAAAGGAACTAATGACTTTTAGAGACAATATGTATTCAGACCGCTAAAAGTTCTCTAGATTTTGGCGTGGATGTCGCTTTGTTGTTTAATTTATTCTATATTTTTTGGGATTTTCTTGATTTTTTTTGAAAAAAGACGGGTGGGTAATGTCGGGGACATAACCGGAGTGACGTAGGACTATACAAAGGGGACAGCTTTTGTTAAATATATATTTTAAATATATTGTTTTATTTTCTTCTCCTACGTGAATACCTACCTACCTATCTACCTGAAAAATGGATTAGTTTACTGTTTACTCTTTATGAATATGTTGATGGTTCTGAAAAGAACCTTTGGTGTTGTGTTTTTGTTATCACTCGATATTCCCATCTTGTTCGGTTAAACCTTCCTGTTTAGCTTTTGCGTTTGCCACAGCTTTCACAGTTGGAAAATTTCTCCCCATTCAGCTTGTGACATGTTGTTCAGTAAATTACATTTAATGCGACGTGCCGGAGAAACACTTTGCCACTCACTGAAACTAATTGTTGCCTTGATGAGCGCCGAACCGAAGCTGCTCTGTTCTTGATGCGGGTTTTCTGGTTGTCGTGAGCAGCTTTGCAAGCCAACTCGAGCACTCCGACGGCCGAAACTCTATAATCACTTTTAGGTATACTGGTGCTCCGGCACCAATCCGTTCGGCCTAGTTACCCTTGCGGAGCAATCAGTGAATGCGACCAACAGTGAACTGTAGACCTGCACGGTTCGAGTGAGACTTTGCCTTTCCCTCCTTTGTTACGTCCTCCTTGTCCTCCTTTGTTACGTCCACGATGCCGATGCCGTACAACCACACGGGTTTACGGTTTGAAAGAAAATAAGATATTTTTTTGGGGTCCGCGTGTTTTATACTCTAGCGGTACACACTCACAGAATAGAGACAAATCGGTAGACTCAGCCAGAGGGGCGAGTCCAACGAGACGAACGAATGAGCGTTAAAAGGGAGCGATGGCAAAAAAATACATTCATTACGATTTGTTCGCTCGTTGGATTCACATGTGTAGTATTGTAGCATAGTATGCATATATTTATATGATTAATGTTGACGGTTCAGATGTCTGTATAGAACCGTATCCGTATCACACATATACACTCATAATGCTTGACGGTTGACGTGTCTGTAACAACTAGAGGAAATGAACATAAAACAAATAAAGGCAGAAGTGTTTTAGCGAGCAACCTGTAAGGACGTATTTTGTTATTTCAGCGACTCTCGATACTACAATTGGCGACGAGGAACAAAATGGCGCATTCATTGGGTAGGTATTCAAAAAAAAAAAAAAAAAAAAAACTTTGAGGAAAATTGGTTGTGAACTGTGGAACTGTGAAGATTATGTCGAAATGGATCAGTCGCTTAAATGCGGAAAAGAAATCTGACTCCATTCTGCTCAAGAGCAGGAAATGTTTTGAAATGGGTCAGTCGCTTAAATGCGGAAAGAAAAATGTCTGACTCCATTCTGCTGATCAGCAGGCAGGAAATGTTGTGCAAATAGAACAGTCGCTTGAATGCGGAGTATGAAAAGTCTGGTTCTGTTCTGTGAAAATCAGGGTAAAAGTTGTAATTCGATAAGGACAAATCACTTAAATGCGGAAAATTTGTAGTTTTGCTCGAAGCTATTGACTGAAAAAAAAAACATTAGTCGATGGACAAGAAAAATAACGGTCGAGTGTTATAGTATGAGTGAGCGAAGAATGAGGCATCGACAAAAGAGGAAGCATATACTAATCTGTTTGTGTGATGCAGAAAACCGATTTGTATCACTAGTTTTGCTACTTTATGAAATCGGACCTTACTCACACTCGCTCAGAGAAATGACAGCAGAACCATAATGTTTGTTTATGTATTATTTGCAGAAACGATTCGATCGCTCGGTATGCATTTGCAACCATTCGATTACGCATCCCATACGGATGACGTTGGCATTGAGTGGCGTAAGTGGCTGAAATCGTTCGAGACGATGGTGCGAGCGAGCCGGATCGACGACGAAGAGTGGATGAAAGATTTGCTGTTACATTTTGCAGGCCCAAACGTTCAGCAGTTGTTCGATACGCTACCAGAATTACCGGATAGTGGAATGCGTGGCCCACTAATGAATGTGGATACTTATACACCGAACATGTCATGCTACGAAGAAGCTGTAACAAGATTGAATGCGTTTTTTCCTTCCCAAAGAAAATACTACCTATGAGCGACACCTGTTGCGTCAAATGAAGCAGAGAGTTGACGAGAGTATCGATTCTTTTACAGTTCGATTACGCGTTCAAGCCGAACGATGTGGTTTTGGAGATAAAGTGGAGGAAAACGTCAAAGATCAGATAATCGAAAGTTGCCAGTCAGCAGTATTGCGCAGAGATTTACTCAAACGAGGTGATGCTGATCTGCAAGAAATTTTGAGAGTGGCTAAGATCTTTGAAACAGTGGCGGTACAAGAAAAATCTTTTGCTAAAGAAGCATTGAAGCCCCTTGTCAGCGAGGTGAACAAAATTGATGTTAAACCCTCGTATTCGACGCGTGTGGAATGCCATCGTTGTGGATATTCTGGCCACATGGCTAGAGATGAAAAGTGTCCGGCGAGAGGCAAATCATGCAATAAATGTGGAGGACGTGACCACTTCGCAAAAAAGTGTCGTAAACGTAAGCAACCGATAGCACCCACTGTCAATCGAGATGTTGTACCAAAATCGGCTGACAATGGAAGTGATGGAATCAGAAATCAGGAATCAAATTCAATCAATCAAATCGTTGACAAAGAGACGGAATATATATTCAACATGACGACATCTGAAAACGACGGTGAAGTGCAATGCGAAATAGGAGGCGTCGCCGTTTCAGCGATAATTGATTCAGGCTCTAAATATAACCTACTGAGTGAATCAGTTTGGGAACAAATGAAATCCAAAAAGGTAAATGTTAGCAACCAATCGCGGGAAGTATCCAAGACCTTCAGAGTTTATGGTGGACAGGAATTGTCAGTTCTCGGTGTATTTACTGCTATCATAAACTTGAATGGTCGGAACGAATCGGCTATTTTTTATGTCGTAAGAGGATGCGGGAAAATTTTGATTGGTCGAGATACCGCGACGGCCATGGGTATTCTGAAGATAGATATTGCGGTAAATGGAATTGGTACGGAGGACAAAGCAGGACCTTTGGGAACCATCAAAGACATAGTTATCGACATTCCTGTTAAGCCAGACATCGTACCAGTTATTCAGCCATATCGACGCATCCCAGTTGCATTAGAAAAGCTGGTTGACAAGAAACTGGATGAGCTGCTGCGTCAAGGTGTCATCGAAAAAGTGAATGAACCTTCTAAATGGGTGTCTCCAATGGTCGTTGTGCCCAAAGGTGCTAATGATGTGCGCATATGTGTTGATATGCGGCGGGTAAACGAAGCAGTTGAGAGAGAGAATCATCCATTGCCAACAATTGAGGATTTTCTTCCAGATCTCGCCAAGGCGAAAATATTCTCAAGGCTTGATGTTGAGAACGCATTTCACCAGGTGGGCTAATGATGATTACCCGATTCCAAATTGACAGTGCTGTTAATTGAACGAATTGCTGGATATGGATATATATTGAGAAAGATTTTATTTTATCTGACCTTGTCGCATGAACTAACTGCTCCGATTTTGACTTTCCTTTTGTTACCTAACGTGGTTGGATCCTTGTGAAACTGTCAATTTGTGATAAATCGAAAAAAAAGTTCAATAAAAATACCTTTGATTGAATTTTAAAATATTGAGTTTTATTTTAGGTGGAAATATCACTCAGATCCAGGAAAATAACAACCTTTATCACGCGCAAAGGTTTATACAGGTATACCCGCCTAATGTTTGGCATCAACTGCGCTCCAGAACTGTTCCAGAAAATTATGGAACAAGTCTTGAGTGGATGCGAAGGGTGTGTAAACTTTATTGACGATGTAATTGTATACGGCTCCAATCAAAAGGAGCATGATATACGTTTGGAGAAGGTACGTCGTAAGCTGCAAGAAATGAACGTTAAGCTTAACGATACCAAATGTATATATGGAGTAAGAGAGCTGAAATTCTTGGGACATATCCTGTCTGCCAATGGAATTAGACCCGACAAGGATAAGCTGGAAGCAATTAGAAATTTCCGAGAACCAGTTTCCAAGGAAGAATTACGAAGTTTACTTGGCTTAGTTAATTTTGTGGGAAAGTTCATTCCAGATTTAGCCACCTTAACTGATCCTCTCCGTCAACTAACCAAACATCAAAACAGGTTTGTTTGGAACCGTGATCATCAAACAGCTTTCCGTGAACTGAAAAGTTACATGGCGAACCCTACAACATTAGGCTACTTTGACGTTGATGATCGTACTCAGTTAATTGCTGACGCAAGCCCTGTAGGTCTAGGGGCTGTTCTCATCCAGATAAATGATCGAGGACCGAGAATAATTTCGTATGCGAGTCGGAGTTTGACAGATGTCGAAAAACGATATGCACAGATAGAAAAGGAAGCTTTAGCATTGGTTTGGGCAGTCGAGCGGTTCCATTTCTATCTGTATGGGAGATCATTTGAATTGATCACAGATCATAAACCACTCGAAACTATTTTTGGACCACGATCAAAGCCTTGTGCTAGGATCGAAAGGTGGGTTGTTCGAATGCAGTCATATAAAGGTAAAGTTATATACCGACCGGGCAAAACAAACATAGCTGATCCATTATCACGACTGGCAGTTACATCCGAAGTGAAGGGTAAGGATTTTGATGAATACGCGGAACATTATGTGCACTGGGTGGTTTCAAACGCTGTCCCGTTTGCCATAAAAATAACCGAGGTCGAGCAAGAGTCTGAAGCAGACAGCTCGATTGGATCTATCAAAACCGCATTACAACAAGGTATATGGAATGAAGATGCAGCTCCCTTCAAGCTGTTTGAAACAGAACTTTGTTTCGCCGGGAAAATCTTATTGCGTGGAACTCGAATAGTTATGCCACAGAGTTTACGAAAGCGAACACTTGATTTGGCACATGAGGGTCATCCGGGTATGACGTTAATGAAGCAGCGACTTCGTGCGAAGGTTTGGTGGCCAAAACTAGATGCACAGGTCGAGAAATATATAAAGAATTGCCGAGGGTGTGTGTTAGTGGCAGCTCCAGCAGCACCTGAACCGATGAAGCGAAGAGAACTGCCATCAGAACCCTGGAAACATCTGGCCATTGATTATCTTGGTCCACTTCCAACGGGGCATTACTTATTTGTAGTGGTCGACTATTTTAGTCGTTACATTGAGGTTGAAATAATGAAGAAAATAGATTCAAGTGACACCATTAAGCGCTTAACATCGATTTTCGCACGTTTCGGGCTGCCGTTATCCGTTACGGCCGATAACGGCCCACAATTCTCTAGCGAAGAGTTTCGAAATTATTGCGAAGCAAACAATATCAGGTTGATCAATACAACTCCATATTGGCCGCAACAAAATGGCGAAGTGGAACGGCAAAATCGATCCATTCTGAAAAGGCTATCCATAAGTCAGGTAACAAATACAGATTGGAAATGTGAATTAGATAAATATCTTCTGATGTATCGATCTTCTCCACACTCGACGACTGGGAAAACCCCTTCGGAATTGCTTTTCGGCTACAACATACGAGATAAACTACCATCTATCTATCAACCGAAGGATTCCGATGAGGAGGTGTCTGATAGAGATAAAGAGAGAAAGGAAAAGGGAAAAATATATGTTGATCAGCGACGTAATGCCAGATTAAACCCTATCATTGAAGGGGATAAGGTGTTGCTAAAACAAATGACAAATGTAAAAAAACTAACAACAAACTTTGGTCCTGAGATATTCAAGGTGACAAAACGGAACGGAGGTGAAGCAGTGGTAGTTTCAGAAACTTCAGGGGTACAATATCGTAGGCATGTGTCTCACTTGCAACGCATCAACACTGATAATGAAACTTCAGGCAACAATCCTAGTACAAGCACAGCATCATCATCGTCGTTAACATCATCAACATCGCCATCACCATCGGAAAAAGCTTGTCATAGTGACATTAACGATTCCAGAAAATGGGTATCTCATTCTGAGTCCAGAACTAAGAGAACGACGCGACAGCCAGGATATTTACAGGATTATGTTCATCATAGCTAAATACGGTAGAAAATCAATATGTGAATATATATATAAAAAAAAAAAAAAAAAAAAATGAAAAAAAAGAAGGGGAAGGGGAATGAAAAAAAAAGAAGGGGAAAAAAAAAGATTGAAAAGGGAAAAGTAATGTAGTATTGTAGCATAGTATGCATATATTTATATGATTAATGTTGACGGTTCAGATGTCTGTATAGAACCGTATCCGTATCACACATATACACTCATAATGCTTGACGGTTGACGTGTCTGTAACAACTAGAGGAAATGAACATAAAACAAATAAAGGCAGAAGTGTTTTAGCGAGCAACCTGTAAGGACGTATTTTGTTATTTCAGCGACTCTCGATACTACAACATGCAGGCTAAAAAGGGTCCTTTTCAGGATCACAAAATTATCTTCAATCTAAAGAGTTTATTGTTTTGTTATCACTCGATATCCCCATCTTGTTCGGCTAAACCTTTCTGTTCAGCGATTGCATTTGCCACTCGCCACAGCTTTCACAGTTGGAAAATTTCTTCCCATCCAGCTTGTGACATATTTTACAGTAAATTACATTCAATGGCACGTCGCATTACCACCACTCAGTATCGGATTGGAGGTAATTTTAACCTGTAATTGAACATTTGCGATGACAGTGGTACAGTGTCGACTTTCAATGTGGGGTCATAATTTGGACCCCGAACTCTATGTTTACAAAAATGTCCAACTAAATATGTCGCATTGCAGGTCCGTCCAATTAGCTAAATGTCGAGATAAGTGTAAATTACTGTACTTTCAATCTAGAAGCAATTTAAGAATTGGTGAAAATCAATAAGCTCAGAACAACTACCAAATTCACATACTCATCATATCCTGGCAAACAAATTATGAAAAAATCAATTTGTGTTTTATTATTATTTTGGATAATGTTTTAGAAAGCATTGAACTGTATTTCCTAAACTCTTTTTTGGAAGGTTTAATGGCCCTGAAAAGCGCCTTGTTTTATGGAATGGTTCCAATTTAGAAAAATTAGTACTCGTGGTTTTGAAAAAAAAAAAACCATTTCGAACGTCCTCGATGCCGCCTTGTTCTGGATTTGCCACCAAAGCAGTTTGTATAAAGAACAAACTTTTTTCTTCTGCTACCTGCTGCCGTTTTGCGATTGCGTTTGTCACTCGCCACTCGCTGCAACTGCCTGTTGTGATGATGATGTGTTCTGTTCTGAATGCGGGTTTTCTTATCGTCGCGAGCAGCTTTGCCAGCTAACTCGATCACTTCGGCGGCCGAAACTATATAACGCCGGCTAGGTGGACTGGTGCACTGGTACTAACGCGCTCGGCCTAGCTACCCTTGCGGGGAACTCCAGATCAACACGGTTCGAGCGGGATTTTGCCTTTCCCTTCACTTTTCCTCCTTTACCATGTCCAGACATGGCTGCTTGGGTTGGTTTGTTGATATGTTGTGATGCGAACCGATGTGGTGTACGGTTTGCATGAGAATGATCGTTACGGCAGCGGAGCGGGGATTTTTAAGCTGACTGGCTGGCTCGAGAATTACGCATGTGTGAGACTGCGACCAATGTTTCGTTAATTTTTTATTTTTATTTTCCAATCGTGCTTCATTCTATTTCGCTGCTGCTCTGGTTGCCCGTTTTGGTCGGTACGATTTGAGGAGCACAAAATGGACCAATCAAAAATGGGCACATAGTGCATTTTGACAATGCTTGATATTTCACAATTATTCAATTATTTATCTCCAGAAAAATGAAATTTTATTCGTTATGATAGATGCGTAGATATATTTCCTATCAATTGATGCAAAAACCTTTGCGATCTATTGAGAAATGCTCGAGTTATAAGCGTTCCAAATCTTGCATTTTTTCCTACTTGTTCAGTGCCTAGATTTCCATTTCACCCCCTATATCTTCCGGTTAGACGTAGTCCTACGTCAAAAGCGAGTGAATGACCCCGAGACAAAAGTCTTCGTTGATTACTTAAAACAAAATCAAACAAGTGACACTGATAAAAAGCGAACAAATGACAATGACACGAACAATGACTCTCAAAAACTCACATACGCTATCATACTGAAATGTTTTTACAAAATGTCTTCACAACAAGTCAAATGTCTTCAAATAGAAACATGTCTTCAAACCTGGCATCTCCGCATTTCACTGGAACATCTTATATTCGGGACATCGAAGCTGTGTTTGACAGCCAGTTTATTTGCAGCAACGATAAACAAAACGCAAAGCAAAAAGTGGAGTATTTCAACAAGTTGTTTCACAAAGGTAATGAATTGATTTTGATAATGGTGAGCGTTAAATGAAGGAATAATGTTGTACAGAGCTAATTAGGTTGAAATATATACACTAGCAACATTAGAAACATCCCAGCAAACATTAAATCGCATAACGAGCGTATATATAACATCATATGCCCTAAAATTTGGTTGGCATATAATGCGCCTAACTGGCATATGCATGCAAAAGTGGAGGCCATATACATACATGGCAAATGCTTACCGAATTTGTTTGTATGAATATGCAACTTTGACCGCCTATAATAGCGATTATGTTGAAATTAAATTGCGATCTAATATGTATGTATTCATGAATTGTCAAAGCACCAAATACGACTTTTGCCATATTCATATACAATTTATTACAGACATAGAGAAAATTAAATTGCGATCTAATATGTATGTATTCATGAATTGTCAAAGCACCAAATACGACTTTTGCCATATTCATATACAATTTATTACAGACATAGAGAAAAAAAACAAATGGCGCAAAATATTTTCGTGAAATGTTTATTATTGCCTCACGAATCGCCATTTTTATAAAAGAGTATTTATGTTTGTAGAAATAATAATTGTTTGATTGACATGTGTTGGGAGTGGAATATGAATGTTTGAAATGGCACAGATTGATGTTTGGTGAAAACTGCTCCGATGTGGGTTCGAACTCCGGTCGTCTGGATTATCATCCACCAGCTATCTCGCGGCTATCTGAAATTTAATTCAACAGCGGTTAAAACTTTCGAGTGCATCACCATTTCATTGACATTTCAATATGATGAATTATGTTCTTTATTAGGATCTAATATGATTTTCTTTAGCATGCAACACGATTTACTACAGTACTGAATTGATTCAAATTATACGCTTATACGACACACAAACTACATCAGCGTAATATACGCATATGATGCGGATTAAATATATTTTACGACAATGTACATCATAAAATTAATGTTTATTATACCGAATTGCGACTTAATTTGATAATGGTATATAAAATCGAGTTTTTACATTTTATGCGATTTCAAATATACACGACATATACTTTGATTGATATTATATGCGATTATGATTTATTCGGATTTCTTGTAAGACTTGGCACGTGCAAAATTATACGATTTAATGTTTGCTGGGATCTTTTTATTGATGTAGAAAATAACGTTTTCTCTGCGGAGGGAAAACAAACACAGCTTCAGGGACAAAATTATCAATGAAACTCAAATTATCTGTATCAAATGAATATTCTAAGTAAAAGTGTAACGAGTTTTGTACGTAAGTGGAAAGAAATCGTGAGCGAAAACAGTGTCTAGTAATGATTTTTTTTCGCGTTTTTTCAGGAGCCATTATTGAGTGAAAACGCAACATGTAATGTATTTGTGGACCTGGCAGATATTTTTAATTTCACTGCCGGAGGAAGTCGTTTGGTCGTCGAGGTTAATTTTATTTACTTGGTGGAAGGAAATTCAACGCGTTAATATGAAGATTTCAGGTACGGTTGTTTATCAATGGTTCAATCTCAGTCATGAGTCGTTAAAGCTATTCGAGGCATCAGGTTCCATCCGTTTTTGACGAAATGATACGATATTCTGAGCTAATATCTTAATTTATAATCAGGAACGACTCATCATATTTTTCAGTATCACTAACAAAAGTAATTTCCTTATTGTTAAGGCAATTCGTCCAACTTTTGAGGTCCACATTTCAAAGGTTCTGGTGAAAATATTGAGGAGTTCTTATAGTAATGATTTTATACGGATTCGGACTACGTAACCTGACCATGCGTAAAACATTTCAAAATAATTTTCATTCAATGTTTGAAAATTTACAACTGACTTTGAAAATGCTCATCTCAATGGAGGCACACTTATTCGATTCTGTATTGTGTATCAACGCAATGAATAAATGGTTCCTAAAGCGAAAACTGCTTTACTAAGCTTCACTCTATCACTACGTATTAGTTTTTTTATAAACTACAAAACAATTCGAGAACAAAAATGGGTGGGTTATAACTATGATATAACCGCAAGGTTGACGTGAACTACCTTAGCTTGGCAATCATTTGTTTGTATTGATTGAGTTTTTGACTGAATGAAACAATTTTCGAATTCAACTGAATTCAATTTAACTGCTGTGTGAGTAAAAAGACTGAATAAATGCCATGTAAGGTCAATTTATACATTGTGATAGATTATGTTCTCCGTTACAAGTCAATTCAATGACAGTCCTTTTACGTTTGGTATGATTCCTAGGACAAAATATATGAACGGAAGAATTATCAAACGATTATTTTATTTTACATTTTCCTCTGAAGTTTGCATCCCTCAAGTGTACGTACTTCTCGAACCGCGAATTTGCTGGATTTGATTAACTTCAGGCACTCAGTTTCGATTTTGACATGTACGTCGAACGTATATTGTTCAATCAATAGACGTTATCGCAGCGAACGGTTATCAACATTTTGCCTAATCATCAAATTGTATGCGTAGAAATTCAGTGAGTAGAGGATATGAAGGCATATCCTTCAATGTTATCTTGAATAACCGAGCCAAAGCGTTGTGTTCGTAGTTGCTTTTGTAATCCGTGTTAGGAGAACGCTTTTTGGAGTGCAAAACAAAACATGCGGGTGCAGAAGTATCCCCGGCTTGCATGAATCAACAACTTCAACTTTAACTTTTACAGATGCTTTAAACTTGAGTGTTCATTCGCCTCTAGTGTCTGTACAATTTTCCCAGGTTCTTAAGTCTAGAAGACCGTGTTAAGGAAACATATTCTAGACTGTACAAAGGCAGTCGAGTATAAAAGAGCTCGCATTTTGCATTAATTTGCAAAGCCGATATCTCCAGATACCTTGCCAATTTCCACACGCTCCATGGATTTGAAGTCTCTGTTAGTGAAACACATTTCAAACCTGCATGAATTTGCAACGGAAATTTCCACACGCTCCATGGATTTGAAGTCTGTGTTAGGGAAACACATTTCAGTCGAAACAAAAATACCCCTGAATTGCATGTATTTGCAATATCGATTTCCCCTAAGCACCTTAGTTTTGAAATCTCTTTTAGGGAACACATTTCGGTGGGAACAAAAGCTCTCCCTACTTTCATGTATTTGCAATGCCGATTTCTCCAACGCTGCTTGGTTTTGATGACTGTTCTGGGGAAACTGTAAATCAGGCCAATCAAAACGAGGCAGTTAGGGCGTTTAGATAACACTTTTTTTTTATCCCATTTATTTATTTTAGGCTCATTAGTATTTTAGCTGTAACAGAGCCGAATTTTAATCGTGTACATGTCACATGGTTATCATATCTATAATTATAGCACATTACACAGTTGCCATTCGCCAGTATTCCTTCTATACCATTGCATATGGTACATTTACACAGTAGCCATTTAGGCGTAAGAGTATTCTCTCTGTTCTTCCATTATCCAGTTAGACCACCGGACAGCGGAGACAGTTGATATGATCATTGTTGAGTTATTTATAGAACAGCATCCCGATGTGTCTTGCAGAGCAGAGCAGTTGTATGGATGAATCGATCTTGTTTCGACCGTGGATCGATCTCCATCGCTGATGATTGTTGCGTGGACGTAGCTATTCTGTAACAACACAAAGATGGTCAATGAGGGCCCTGAGTTTTGAATTCACGATCGATCGCTTACTAAGCCAACGCGCAACCAATGTGGCTACGGAGACCCCCTAGATAACACTTAACATTTTACAATTATTCAATTGTTTATCTAATGAAAAATAACATTTTATTGATTGCGATGAATGCGTAGAAATATTCCCTATCGATCGATGCAAACATCTTCCCGATCCAGTAAGAAGAGTTTGAGTTATAAGCATTCGAAATCTTGCATTTTTTTCTGCATGTTCTGTGTTTAGGTTTTCATTTTACCCCCTATATATTCCGGTTAGACGTAGTCCCACGTCAATAGCACTCAAATTACTTTGAGTACTTTTTCCTCATACATTCATGAAATCCGCTAGACGGGGACACCGTACCTTCTATGTCGCGAATACCATTGCAAAGCATTGAATCCGTCGAAATTATAAAAACAAATAAACGTCAAAACCATTGTTCGGAGAAAACAAAACAATCCAATTGCACCACGTCAAGAATGAATATTTCTGTGACCAACTGGCATTCTCTTTTCGGCGCTTACTTGTGTGTGATACATAAAAACTGTTTAAACATTTGTTCGCAAGAACTGACTATGCTTCGAGTGGCATTTGCATAAAATTTCAGCTCAAAAGCAACAAAATGTGCTCTGTTTGTGGTGATTCATCTTCAGGGAACTTGGTCGGTGTTCGGAGACAATCGCGATCAGCTGGAGGAATTACGCCGAAGAAATGGCGCAACCGAATAAGTGGCTTTCACTATTTCATCATTTTTATCAGCGGCTCGTTTTGCTCTGGGCTAATGTTTGCGCTGCTGAATTATGTACCGAGTTATAGGATCCTTCCCCAGCGGGTTGCCCCACACTATCTTCCGGATGGTAACTTCCTACAGATAGCCGACGAAGTGAAAGTTCTGGAACCGTATCTCTCCGCGATTAGAATTCCTGCCAGCTTCGATGACAGTGTGAAGCGCAATAAAAATGAACACGACACAAATGAGCAGGAAGCGCTCAGCTCTCTAAAGGTGGCAATCGAAATGAAGCAGGTGGGAAAGGATGATAAAGCGCTTCGGTTGTTTCAACACGCACTCGCTTTGTCACCGAAGCATCCGGAGGTTTTGACGAAGTACGGTGAGTTTTTGGAACACAACCAGCAAGATGTGGTACGGGCCGATCACTTCTATTACCAGGCGCTCACCGTGAATCCGTCCCATTCGGAGGCACTGGCGAATAGGCAGCGGACAGCGCAAATTGTCGAACATTTGGACCAGAAAAGGTTTGAGGGTTTAGATAAGAAGCGGAACGCCCTCTCTTCGGTCCATGCCTCAAATGCTGCACTGAAACGAGCCGAAAAGGAGGCGTATATCCAGCATATCTATCATTCGGTGGGAATCGAGGGCAATACGATGAGTTTGGCGCAAACTCGGTCCATTCTGGAGACGAAAATGGCGGTGGACGGGAAGAGTATCGATGAGCATAACGAGATTCTTGGGCTGGATGCGGCGATGAAATATATCAACGCTACTTTGGTGAACAAGTGCGTATCGCGTCGATTTTGAGAGATTTCATCCACAACTATTGTTTTTTTTGTTGCAATATTCCAGAAACGATTTCATCACACTGAAGGATATCCTGGAAATCCACCGACGCGTTCTCGGTCACGTCGATCCGGTTGAGGGTGGAGAGTTCCGCCGAACTCAGGTGTACGTGGGTGGACACGTTCCGCCGGGTCCAGGCGATCTGTCGATTCTCATGGCTCGTTTCGAAAGTTGGCTCAATTCGGAGCAATCGTTTGTGATGCATCCGGTGAAATACGCCGCAATGGCTCACTACAAGCTGGTTCACATTCATCCCTTCAGCGATGGCAACGGCCGGACGTCCCGGCTGCTGATGAACACATTGTTGATGAGGGCTGGCTATCCGCCGGTGATCATCCAGAAGCAGCATCGTCACAAGTACTACGATTATCTGCAGATCGCTAACGGGGGCGATATTCGGCCGTTTGTGCGATTCATCGCTGACTGCACGGAGCGGACGCTGGACCTGTATCTTTGGGCTACCAGTGAATTGTCCAATCCGATTCCGTTGTTGGCGCAGGAACTCAATGGCGTGCCGTTAATCAACAATTTCGAACAGGAGTCTGTGTTGGAAGGTAGCGGAACGGGTGGAACAATACGGATAGACGTTATTTGGTGAGATTCACACCGAACTCCTCTCACATATGTTAGTTTAATCGCAAACTTTTTTTCTCCAGATATCTAATTCCTTCGGTATTGCTGATAGCTATAATAGCTTTGCAAAGTAAAAATCCTCCGCCCGTAGCGATTATGATTGCGCTCTGAAAAACAGTTCCTCCACCGTAAGCACAAACCAAAAAAAACATCTATCAACGAATATATAGAATATGTAGTTACAAAAATCTGATCCCCACGATGTGATCGACGTGATGGTTGATTTGATTACTATTGATGTTCATGTTGTTGATTGCGATTTTCAGGAAGCAATGTCTACCAGAATGAAACTTTTAACCGTTACTTATAGGAAGTTATTAATAGTTGTGTAATATATGTTGTAAATACGATAGGTAATTTTATAAAATTCTAGTGTTTGATATTAATAACAATTGTAATAATTTATTCGAGTGCCGCGTAATGAGTTGAATATTTTTATTGCGCACAAGCCGAGCTCAGAAACATACCAATATGCATACCGTTTTAAGATAATTTCATTCTGCACGAGTCGGTTTTTGCATTGTTATCTATAATTAAGGTATTTTTACTGATAACGCTTGAAGTGTACTTGTTTATCTGCGATTATCTAATTGATTTCAAAACATACAAATTTATTTATCACCTTTAAACGTAGACCGATAATCAACGTATATTTGACCCTGTGATTGTAACACGACGCAAACTTTTGCGAAGGTATTTCTTCAGAGTGCGGAGTTTTTGTTTCATGAGAAAATTCCAGTCAGTCCATGCATATGATGAACTTCACCCAGTATAATATTTTGTTGGACCGTGACAAGATTCTTGTTAATTTTTTTAAAATATTAGGCCATATGAATAAAATGAATGCTTTACTTGACTTCACTCGAATTAGACTGTCAAAGCATTCACTCAAGCTTTTACTTACATCCGTATGACAAAAAACAAAAAATGAGTGTTCACTTTTCGAACATCACAATTCGTATGAATAAAACCGTAACAGTCAGGTGAACACTCCGAAAACTTTGAGTGTGCCTCTAAGTAGACCCAGGCCGCGCTTCGCAGGGTATCGTTTGGTAAATAATGCAAAAATTACATGTTTATAAAACACTAGCTGACCCGGCAAACTTCGTTCCGCCCAAAATGTATTTTTCGTTATCACAATCACGTTTTCTTACTAAGCGCAAGTTCATGGGTCCAATCGCAGAGCTGTTCATTGATTGATCTTCTAATCTACCCTTTAACATTATTTTTTACTATAAAATTTCAGTACTTCTACCAAAACTCGACATTATAAAATCAGATTATCTTCAGACACAATTCTCGTGCAAGATTTTTCATCCACTTACTAATAACATGTTTCTCCGTTACATGGAATAAATGTTTGATACAGAAAATGTGATAGAATGAAGACAGCCCTAAATCGGACAATTCTTCTCTCCAGTATTGCTCTTATCAACACATTCGGCGATCCATTTTTATTTATATAGATAGAAGACGATATAGGAGTGCGTTTTATCATATTAAAATCCATTTCCACTTTCGAACGAAGATTAATTTCGTTACCGCAAACATCAAATAACAACGCTTGTCTGTATGCAATTGTAGAACACATGCGAATTGAAGGAAGGAAGGAAGGTATTGAATTAGAGAGACTTTAAACTCTGAGAGTTCATTCGTCTCTACATGCGAATTGAATTTTTCGAATTTTACCATCTTCCTTCAGAGTTGTCATGTTTGGTTGAAATATGTGTATTATTCTTATGGAACCCCTTCGCCTTTCCAGAGGAGGAAGGGGTGTCATACCACCATAGAAACATTTCTCGTCCCCAAAACCCCAAATCTGGCTCCGTTTGCTTGATTAGTTTTCGAGTTATGCAGAAGTTTGCCAAATATGGCTCAATTTGTTTGATTAGTTCTCAAGTTACCATAGAAACATTTATCGATCCCTAAAACCTCTATATGCTAAGTTTGATTCCATTTGTTTGATTAGTTCCCGAGTTGTTCAGCACCCTCCCCCTCTCTTTAGAGAGGGGAAAAGAGTGTCGAACCACCATAGAAATGTTTCGTGTCCCCTAAAACCTCCACATGCCAAATATAGCTCAATTTGCGTGATTAGCTCTCGAGTTATGCAGAAATTTTCCCCCCCTTAGAAATGTGGGAGGAGTGTTGAACCACCTTAGAAATGTTTCTTGCCCTCTAAAACCTCCACATGCCAAATTTGGTTCCGTTTGCTTGATTAGTTCTGAATTATGTAGAAATGTATGCTTCATTTGTATGGCAGTGGGACCTCCCCCCCTCAGAAAGTGGGAAGGAGTGTCTATTCATCATTGAAACCTTTGCATGCCAAACTCGGCTCCATTTGCTTGATTAGTTTTCGAATTATGCAGAAATTCGTCTTTCATTTATATGGCAGCTCCCCTTTAGAGGGGGATGAGGGGTATCTAACCACGATAGAATCATTTACTGCACTCTAAAACCTCCACATGCCAACTTTCGTTCCGTTTGCATGATTAATTCTCGAGTGATGCAGAAATTTGTGTTTCATTTGTATGGTAGCCCCACATATATTATGTGAAAAATCCTCAGCTTTTCAAAGAAAATGTGGAAAAATATAACGCCCTCGGTCCCGAGACTATGAAAACAATAAAAAACAAATACAATCAATAATAACGAGAACAGATTTCGATTTTTCTGCATGTGTAGTATTTTTTCAAAAAACCAGGTGTTTGGCTTTAATTTGATATGTCGATCATCTGAATCGGATTAGTGGTTCAAAAGTTATGAATTTTTGTAAAAAGTCATTTTTGGTAAAAAGACGAAAAAGTTGATTTTTCGGACAACCCTAAAATGGAAATGGTCACCCTACTGAAAAAATAAAAAAATACGCGTCTAATGTTTTGCGATGAAGAACAAAACTACCGCTTTTACAAGAATCTGAGAACCACTATAACGGTTTGGCATGGAATGGCTGATTTCGGGTTAATATTGAGAAAAATCTAAAAGGGGGGATTTCGTGTGAAAAACTCAAGTGCTGAGTGATAAAAGACACTTTGAGGAACACTTTCATTAAAAAAGTTTTGCGAGGCAATGCGGGCAAGTTTTATAAGGGGCTGTCCTCACGTGGACAGAAAGGTCACGATTTTAGACTCCCCCCTCCCTCTCCGTGGACAAGCGTGGACATTTTCATACCCTTACCCCCCTTTGTCCACGTGGACATTTTTCCTTTTTTAATAATTAAGGAAATAACTGAAATGCGCCTGAATTCCATTTAAGTTTATTTTATTTCAAATTTTACTAGCTGTACCCTGCTGTACCAGCTTTGCTGTGGCTCATTGTTGTTGTACGGTAGAGAAAAGCATGACAAAGCACATGTTTCATTTAATTTTGAAATACAAGATTTTTTTGTTTTTCCATAATCAGCGAAGATATGCAGGCTATCTAGTTTGCCAATACGGAAACTCATAATGTAAAGTTGACCAGGAACAATCCGCATCTGAATATAAACAACACAACTTCAAAGATTGATCTTGAGCTTTACTAATTGTGATTGCCAACGCCAATCGAATAAAAATAAGTGAGTTTAACCGTTTGAGTGCGGAGCAAATTTTGTGAGCATATGCCAAAAATGCGGATGAGTTCGGGTGTATTTAAAAAAATAAAGAGCGTAGAGAACTGATTAAGTCACAAAAGTTGTACTAATGAAAAAAAAACACAAAAAAAACATATATATATATATATATATATATATATATATATATATATATATATATATATATATATATATATATATTATTTTAAAATAATGAGAATATTATATTTACACAATTTCATTCGCAATTATCATTTGCTGCAAAAAAAAAAGACGAAAGACGAAATCCTATGTTAAGAGGTGCCAAGTCAAAAATATTAACATAAAACAAGAAGAGCGCTATTGCGCTCCCCGCACTTTTGGCATATAACAAGAAGAGCGCTATCGCGCTCCCCCGTATTCAAAGGGTTAAAATTATTCTCAAATACAATTTTAGTTCAGGATTTTTTCAACGCTTGCAATGAAATGTGTTGATATCACATATAATACATATATACAACAATGTTTATGTTCTCAGCTTCATTTCAGAAGTGTACATATTCCATCTGGAAATTGAGTGAAATATTATCTTTCCTTTTGGATTATGCATATTTCATGACATAACGATCGCATAGCATATCGACGGGCAGTTTTGAAATGTTCTATACAAGACCCAGTTATTGCTTTGACAAATGCATCGTTTTATGACAGAATCACAGCGTTCCAAAACCCACTCAAAATTTTCGATGCCGCATTCTGGTCCTTGATTTTTTTTGTTGAGTGCAGATCTTTACCCACTCCGGAGTACAATTGATCACAGCAAATGCTGATTCATCTTCACTCTGGATCTCTGATGCGCAGTTTCTATGGATAACAGATAACGGTACTCGATGTAAACAAAAGGTTATTAACGTGCATAGATAAGAGGATCATAGGAAATTATGATGACTAGTGGTGCATGGATTATCTTACGCAAATGTGAATATTAAATCCTAGGAATTGATGAAATTCCAATACTTTGAAAAATTGTAACTTTTCGAGATAAGTAATACAAAAAATTGATTTTACACGTAATTCTGCATGTAAAACTGCATGCAATTCTCGCGTAACTTTTGAAAAGGTCCTATGTAACAAATGTAAACAAATCGAGTTAATGGGTGCACGCTATTAGTTTTCAATCATTGAATGCATTACGAAAACAATCGTTCACGTATCTATCTTCTTCATCTCCTTATCGCCGATACAAAAAATATCCAACGTATAGATTAGGATTTTAAGCACCTGGCTGTTACTTCGGACGCCACTTTCCTTTGTCCGAAGTAACAAAGCAGTCAAAACAACACGAAGTCGTATATCGGTCGTTTTGAGTTTTTGTTTCTTTCGAGTGTTGTTATCCATTTCAGTGCAATTCAACGAGTGATAACAATGATAATCTGTCTTTAGAACAAAATGCTGATATTTGGATTGTCGTTTAGTAGTTAGTTTCAAATTTTTGTCGTGCAACGTAATAAGACCAATGTGCAAATGCGAGCAGTCAAAACGACCAATGTAACATTTTTCGCTCCGAGGCTACAACTTTACTCTCAAATCACGGAACAACAGTTGCGATTGGTTTTTCAGAGTTATTCTTGACTGCTGGTGGTGAAAGTAGCGATAGAGATTCATAGCTTTTAAGACAATTCGCGGGATAATGTTCGGGTCTTCTCGAGTTGACGAAAATGTTACATTGGAGTTTACGTGAGTTTTTTTTTTTTTTTCAGAATATGGATTTCAGTGAAGAAGTCCAATGATTTAGTAAAAATATATGAAGTACTCTCAGGCAACTCAATTATATTATTGATAATTACGGAATACTCAGATTGGGCGGAGTTTTAAAATTCTCGAATACGGAACAGTTTTTATTTAATTTAGAATGTATCGGTGATTATATTTGAAAAAAATATTTATTCTTCGTGTCCACGTGGACATAGTCTATACCCCCTCCCCCTCTCCGTGAACAAGCGTGGAAATTTTAATATCCCCTACTTAAATGTGCTTCAAGAAACATAATGAGCCAAAAAAAATTGTTTAAAAACTGCACCAAAACACATGTTAGAAAAACACACGCGAAAGAGTGGCACCGGCGAGCATGCGATACTGGTGTCTTATCGCGTTTCCAGAGCAATGATGCGAACACGGAATGGGGAAAGAACAAGGGACTGTAGGATTTTTGTGTTCATGCATCTTATTTTTTTGGGTTTTGGCCGCCTAAATTTTCTCAGGGACCACTGTGCGTGGGCGTGTTTCGCAACGATATTTCAATTCACTCCCATAGGGCTCTTGCTACACATACATGCAGAGCATCTGTTGGGCAAACATCATTTGTTTACATTCGTAGCTTCTATCCAGCAGAAGCGGATTCATTATCAATCGACGTTCTTGTAGATGATTTAAATATAGTTGCGATCCTTCTATTAGCGCGAAATATTTCATAGAACTAATATGAACTTTGTGAAACAGTTAGGCAAGCTATTTACCGAACAACAGCTTTTGCGTGATGCATATTGCTCAACTTACTAGCACCTATTTCGCGATGTTCATTGAGCGACTTTCCTACTAGATTTGAATCGAAAAGATAACAGGAAAGGATTATCAGCATGTTCGGACCTAGATTCAAGACACAGAGGCTCGAGCTCACGTTCGAATGCTTCCTTGTATTTTTCATGAATTAGCCAATTGATGGATTTTCTTCGTTTTCGATCAATTTTCTCATAACCATATTTCACTTCTCCGCAGAGCATTCCGGTACCCGGAAATCATATCCGAGGATTGGTTGATCTTTCTGGCTGAATCTGCTCTTAATTTCAACATAATCATCTGCTTTTTTGGCGAAACTAACCACCGATTAAGAATATCTGCAAACGAATATTCATTATAGTTTAGTTCTTCACGAGACCAGTATTTTTCTCCGTATATATGGCTTTGACGCTAAAAGTAAATATTTTTATGTAAAGAGACATGTTGGGTTGGGGAAATAGAAATGTCGTATATTGTCAATATATGGTAACACTTGAACATATCTTGTGTTGTACTTATCGCATCGGGTCATACTATACGGCTATTTAAAGACGACAATCTGTGCTACAAGTGTCGTTTTGACAGTGTTGTGATTGTCTTTTACAGTCTCAGGTTATAGCGCGTCAAAGATGGAGTCCACCAAGCAAGAAATTCGCCATATTTTACGTTTTTACTACCTGCGACGTAAAACTGCAACGAAGGCGGCCGAAAAAATTCGTGTAGTTTATGGACCCGATACTGTAACGATTCGCACAGCACAGCGTTGGTTTGATCGATTTCGTTCTGGTGTAGTGGCTGTCGAAGATACACTCCGTACTGGTAGGCCAATCGTCGTGGAAACCGATAAAATCGTTGAAATCATCCCAGTAGACCGGCATGTGAGCACTCGCTCGATTGGCCAGGAACTGGGTATAGACCATAAAACCGTTCGGAACCATCTGCAGAAGATTGGATTCCAAAAAAAGCTGGATGTATGGGTACCACACGAGTTGACGCAAAAAAATCTTTTAGACTGAATCAACGCCTGCGATGCATTGCTGAAACGGAACGAACTCGACCCATTTTTGAAGAAGATGGTGACTGGTGATGAAAAGTGGATTACGTACGACAATCTGAAGCGAAAAAAGTCGTGGTCGAAGCGCGGTGAGCCGGCCCAAACCATCGCCAAGCCCGGATTGACGGCCAGGAAGGTTTTGCTGTGATTGGAAGGGAATCATCCACTATGAGCTACTCAGCATCGTTGCATCTTCAGTCGCCTTGCCGTGAGCAATTCCAAGTCGATTAGACGACAACGTTCCGAGTAATGGGGAAGATAGGCGGGGTCATTCCACGGGAGACGCCGCAATGCAAAGCGAATTAAACATTTCTGTACACGCTCAATACGTACAATCTCGGAAACGTGATATGGGGCCCAGACCGGTGCAGCGTACTCTAAGTTGCTCCTCACTAAACTACAGTACAAAGCCTTTAGTGCATATACGTCGGTGAACTGTGACGCATTCCGACGTAGAAATCCCAGGATAGAGAATGCTTTGGAGGTGATAGCAGAGATGTGATCGTTGAAACGTAGCTTGGAGTCCATGATAACACCCAAGTCACGGATAGAATGTACACGATCCAAGGAAAAAGTGTCGATGTTGTATTGGTAGTTTATCGGCTCGTAGCAACGACTAAAAGTGATCACCTTGCACTTACTTGTGTTCACACACATGCCGTTGTCTTTGCACCACTGCGCTACAGAATCGATATCGGCCTGCAAGCTGCAGCAGTCCGCATCTCGGCCTGCAAGCTGCAGCAGTCCGCCGCTGATTTGATGACTCGGAAAATTTTAATGTTGTCGGCAAACAATAGTTTACCAGAAGATATTCGTAGGCACAAATCATTAATGAAGATTAAAAATATCAATGGCCCCAGCACACTCCCTTGAGGGTCTCCGGAAGCTATATCGAATGTTGTGGATCGTGCTGAGTTCACCTCAACAAAAGCCGGTCTGTTAAGACATCAACCAATCGGATATCTAATCAGGAAAACCCATGTGCCTCAGTTTCCTTACCGTAAGAATATGCGGAACGAAAGCCTTCGAGAAATGAATATAAACAGAGTCCACTTGATTTCTGTGTTCAACTTCACGAAAGAGCACGTTGGTGTAGCATAATAAATTGGACGTTGTGGAACGAAGGGGTACAAATCCATGCTGGAACTCAGATATCATCGGTTTCGCTGCGGACAGTGTATGGATCAGTGATTTGAGTAGCTTCCCTAGGCAACATAGGATGGATATTCCACGGTAATTTTCGACGCGCCGCAAACTGCCTGTTTTTTAGATAGGAATTATCTTTGCAGTTTTCCATAGGCTAGGAAATGTTCTTTCCTCGAGCGACTTGTTGAAGAGTATTGTCAGAGGAAAGGCCAATGATGAAGCGCAGTTCAACAAGATAGGTGCTAAGTCGTTTTCCTTAAAATCGTGATCAGTTTGCCTCTGGTTTATGGTACCCATCCTTATCAACACGAGTGACGGTTCTTTAACAAGACCACATCAACGTTGCGAAATGGTTTACTCGTGGTGATCTCATTGCAGTTACGGAAGCAGTCACAATAGCCATCCTGGACAGGATCTGATCAAGAAGAAACCGAATGAAGGATGTGTTATCAATAAGGGAAACCATTAGAGCACATTATAACAGGTTGCCTCGTTTTAGCTAATATACCCTACACAAAGCATCACAATAACGCGATAAAAATCATTCTTCGACATTTGGTCGACATTTTGGTATCCGACCACAACGGGCTAGAAAATATAGTTCACGGGAGGAATGACCGATGAGTTATTATCAACTATGGCGCCATTGTACTGAAGAAACCGAATCTGAGAAGATCCACAGTTGCAAAATCGGCAAAAATCGGACACTGACCGTGAAAATGGAGGACTTGTTGGCCGATAGAATGGTCTAAACAATTATCATATTCGGGAACTGGGATAGTTCACATACACTTTTGAGTTACTTTTGAAAACACCGTTGAATATGAAGAAGTGATTGACTCACCTCCAACAGACAAGATATCGTCATCACCTGCGCGGTTGTCCAACCACTACTAGCATATGGTGACATTTCGCAGAGCCTAGTCTATTTGTCACGAGGAAACCCCGGGTGTATACTGGGTATTCTAGCTTCTCACCTATTCGGAAAGCTTCTCGGAAAAAAACCCATAGCAATAAAATGTCAACAATTATATGGATGTGATATCGATATACGGAAAAGCAGAAAAAAAACGATAATGTTTTTCGATGGAATGTTTACTGTTGCCGAAACATCTGCTTGCAAGCCTTCCTGTGACATATAATCGCTAGAACTAATTATTGACTGTTTCAAAATACATTATTCGCCAATCTTATTTGCCAAAATACGTTTAATAACTTCTATATGTATATAAATATTGAATCCCTTTCTTTCCAATAAACCGTAAATCACCAAAACGCAATTACCTGACTAACAAATGTCATGGTTATTATTGAGCAGTGTTAAATGAGTATATGTCGGTTTGAAGAGTGCACCAAACGGATATTTTCATTGCTGTTTCTTTTTTTTTCTTTATTCTAACTAATATTTTTGCCAAATTTTCTTGCCAAATGACTAGGGATTGAAAGGTTCCTGCTTCCAAAAAATGTAATTATTACTTCTATCATTTGGTGTAATTACTTATCGGTATTCTTGTTTATCAACGTTCCCGTTTTGAAACTAATGACGTGAACGCAGGAAAAAGTTGAATTTAACTTGAACACCGTAAACCGATAGCAGTTTAGGTGGAGATCGCGTTTTACCGAACTATTAGAAACTACGGGTCATCACATGTTGGATGGAAATTAGGATATCGTCAGTACTCCTTCTAGGATAAATAGTTGCTAAAACATCATGCGATTGTTTTTCGTTAATTGACTGGATATCAAATAAGCTACAAGAGAACACATTCTCTAAACTACGGAAAAATATATTTTCAATCTGAGAATATTCAGCGAAGATGGTCACACGAATGTGGAAGCATCATCGCGGAATTTCGTGAAAACTCAGCAATTCTGAATTCAGGCTAATACTTGGTTGAATATTTCTCTCCTTTTCAATAGACTAACTTAAATACCTATGGTTCTATCGAGAATACTTTCTAATAGGGACATATGCTTCAGAAGCAATATTCTGATAAATCGCTAGGAAACGTTACTGAAGAGCAACTTTGTAGGAATATATATTTTTGTTTGTTTGTTCGTAATGCAAAAGTCTTCAGTGGAATTGATCGAAAAGTGATAACACTAATGTTTATAAGATTCGATAACTAGAATTTTTGAATTGTTTGCTTTTTTCTCGCACATGCCAATATATTCCAAAGGTGCAAGCATGGTGAACAGTTTGGGTGCGGAACGTTTGATATATCCGTTCCTTTCCGTTCGGCATGCATTTTTTTTTCTTTATATATAACTTGATGTACAGACTCTACTGGTAATAATAATTCACTTGGGATGTAATGTTTCACAATTACTTTTTCGATCTATGTTATAACATTTGAAAATGATCTAATCATATAGTTTTTGTTTTGTTTTCATGCACGAGGTGTTTGTGTGTGTTTGTTTTTTTTTATTTGCAATGATTTGTTCGAGACGAGAAAACGGATAGCGACCACAAGTCTCTTTGGTTGTTGCTTGTTTTGGATTTGGTCCTGTACACTGTCGCTCACATTCAACACCTATGTGGTTTTGTTTGTTTTCAATCGCAAGGTATCCAAGGTGTTTTAAATCGTTTTGAAAACTTATATTATATTACGAAACAAGGAGAACTGTAAATACACTAAAACGTAAGATATGAACACTGATATAAATGCACACGTGTATGATTATTGCACCGAAACTGCTGAATCTATTAAATGTAACTGAACCGCATTGTGTCGAATGTTATACGTTGATTATCCTATCCATGTTTTCATAATCCGGATCCGTATTCCTGCTCTATCAAATAAGTTCAAGCAGATTACATGATGTTACGTCGAAATACAGCAATTCCAAATGAAATCGTCCTAAAAATGCAGATTTTAAAAACTTGTATTTTTGATTCCAATGAAGGTGTGTTTGGGTTGGAGGAAATATGAGTTTTTCACAGCAATTGGGAATTTTTTGACTCAAGTAACTTTTGAAAAGGGCGTATCGATATTAGTAAGAGAAATCTTTGATAATTTATACCTCAAAAACTATGAGTCGTACCGAAATAATGTCTTAGAAAGAGTTATAGAGTATTGAATATGAAAAAAATGTACACTGAGAAAAAAATTAGTACTCTTTTTTTTTATTTACAAAATAAAAATTAAATTTGCAATATCCAAAATACATATTTTTTATTTATTTTTTTTTTCATACAAAATAGAAGTCATGCAGAAAATTTCAAAAATAGGCCCAAGATGGTAAAACCATTTTTGACGAACTTTGTGGAACATCGAATTTTTAGGAATTTTCGAAACTTCGAATTTTTGTGTGTTAACAATCATTTTTAGCCATAAATTATGAATCTTGATGTGATTTAAAACAAAAAAGGTTCAAAAATAGTTTTACCATCTTGGGCCCATTTTTTAAATTTTCTGCATGACTTCTATTTTGTATGAAAAAATAAAAAAAATATGTATATTGCAAATTGAATTTTTATTTTGTAAATAAAAAAAAGAGTACTAATTTTTTTTCTCAGTGTACATTTTTTTAATATTTAACCATCAATACTCTATAACTCTTTCTAAGACACTTTTTCGGTACGACTCATAGTTTTTGAGGTATAAATTATCAAAGATTTCTCTCACTCAAATCGATACGCCCTTTTCAAAAGTTACGCTTGAGTCAAAAAATTCCCAATTGCTGTAGAAAACTCATATTTCCTCTAACTCAAACGGAATACACACTTTCATTCGAATCAAAAATACTCATGTTTTGTCATTTGTCGATTTCATTTGGAATTACTCAATATCATTGTACAAGAAGCCCAAAACAACGTGTTTTTAAATGTAGAACATTTTGAATCTGTTATTTGTTTTTGTTGCCTCCAGAAGAATAAACATAACTGGTTTTTTGACGTAGGACTACGTCTAACCGGAATATATAGGGGGTGAAATGGAAATCTAGGCACTGAACAAGCAGGAAAAAATGCAAGATTTGGAACGCTTATAACTCGAGCATTTCTCAATAGATCGCAAAGGTTTTTGCATCAATTGATAGGAAATTTATCTACGCATCTATCATAACGAATAACATTTCATTTTTCTTGAGATAAATAACTGAATAATTGATATTTATCAAGCATTGTCAAAATGCACTATGTGCCTATTTTTGATTGGTCCATTTTGTGCTCCTCAAATCGAACCGACCAAAACGGGCAACCAGAGCAGCAGCGAAATAGAATGAAGCACGATTGGAAAGGAAAAAGAAAAAAATGAACGGAAAATCACACATGCGTAATTCTCGAGCCAGCAAAATCCCCGCTCCGCTGCCGTAACGATCATTCTCATTCAAACCGTACACCACATCGGTTCGCATCACAACACATCAACAAACCTACCCAAGCAGCCATGTCTGGACATGGTAAAGGAGGAAAAGTGAAGGGAAAGGCAAAATCCCGCTCGAACCGCGTTGATCTGGAGTTCCCCGCAAGGGTAGCTAGGCCGAGCGCGTTAGTACCAGTGCACCAGTCCACCTAGCCGGCGTTATATAGTTTCGGCCGCCGAAGTGATCGAGTTGGCTGGCAAAGCTGCTCGCGACGATAAGAAATAACGCATTCAGAACAGAACACATTCAGTTCGGTGGACATCAAGACAACAACAGGCAGTTGCAGCGAGTGGCAAGTGGCAAACGCAATCGCAAAACGGCATCAGGTAGCAGAAGAAAAAAGTTTGTTCTTTATACAAACTGCTTTGGTGGCAAATCCAGAACAAGGCGGCATCGAGGGCGTTCGAAATGGTTTTTTTCAAAACCACGAGTACTAAGTTTTCTAATTTGGTACCATTCCATAAAACAAGGCGCTTTTCAGGGCCATTAAACCTTCCAAAAAAGTGTTTAGGAAATACAGTTCAATGCTTTCTAAAACATTATCCAAAATAATAAAAAACAAATTGATTTTTTCATAATTTGTTTGCCAGGATCTAATGAGTATGTGAATTTGGCAGTTGTTCTGAGCTTATTGATAGTTGGGGACTTTCCTGATTATTCAATTTTCACCAATTCTTAAATTGTTTCCAGATTGAAAGTACAGTAATTTACAATTAGTTCGACATTTAGCTAATTGGACGGACATGTGATGTGATGAAATATCTTGTTTTCTTTCAAACCGTAAACCCGTGTGGTTGTACGGCATCGGCATCGTGGACGTAACAAAGGAGGACAAGTTAAGGGAAAGGCAAAGTCTCACTCGAACCATGCAAGTCTCCAGTTCCCTGTTGGTCGCATTCACTGATTGCTCCGCAAGGGTAACTAGGCCGAACGGATTGGTGCCGGAGCACCAGTATACCTAACAGCGATTATAGAGTTTCGGCCGTCGGAGTGCTCGAGTTGGCTTGCAAAGCTGCTCACGACAATCAGAAAACCCGCATCAAGAACAGAGCAGCTTCGGTTCGGCGCTCATCAAGGCAACAATTAGTTTCAGTGAGTGGCAAAGTGTTTCTCCGGCACGTCGCATTAAATGTAATTTACTGAACAACATGTCACAAGCTGGATGGGAAGAAATTTTCCAACTGTGAAAGCTGTGGCGAGTGGCAAACGCAATAGCTAAACAGGAAGGTTTAACCGAACAAGATGGGAATATCGAGTGATAACAAAAACACAACACCAAAGGTTCTTTTCAGAACCATCAACATATTCATGAAGAGTAAACAGTAAACTAATCCATTTTTAAGGTAGATAGGTAGGTATTCACGTAGGAGAAGAAAATAAAACAATATATTTAAAATATATATTTAACAAAAGCTGTCCCCTTTGTATAGTCCTACGTCACTCCGATTATGTCCCTGACATTACCCACCCGTCTTTTTTATCAGGAAACCGAATTGCCCAGAATGATGCCCTTGTATTCTTCCAATTTGGTTTCTATGATTTAGAAAATGCCGTACGATCGAATCCACTGATGTCGCCTTTAACACCTTGAACCGTTCGGTCCTAGTGAGTGACACTGCATTTTCTGTCTGGTTTGGGCACATAGTGAATTTTTCTTTTGGACAGCGTGGTTACTGTGAACAACAATAACAAAGGTAGAAAATTATTTTTAGGAAAGTTCACAGGGATCGACGAGGGCAAGACGGAAAGTTCATTGTCGGTCTCCTAGCTTGGTCGGGGGTCTAAGGTGTTAATATACCTATTGTTCTTGGAATGGGTGAGCAGTGGTTCACAGAATTGGCCTCCTCGTTTGAATTTGAATCCATATTTTTGCTGAACTCACACTTGGATAATTTTTGTTTCTATTCAGACCACATCATGAATGGAACATACGAAGGGCAAACGCACAATTCCTCACGGATGATATTTTGTACTGATTTGTGGAATGTGGGATCAGGTGTCTACCTTAAACAAATAAGTCTGAAACATGTATTTTACTGTATATTTCAATGTTTTTGACGTGAGATTGCGCATTTTGGAAACAAATAAATATAAAACGGTTATCAATTTTTTTTGTTCGGGTCGTTTTCGAAAAGCGATAGGAAAACCAATTGTCCTCATTTAGCAGGACATGTCCTGATTTTGAGATGCTTTTGGGGCGAATCAATTTTTCAATTTTGTTGGCGAATCACAATTCATTTTTTTCTGTATTTCGGGAACATATTGGGGTACAAATTGAAAAACAAAAAATCTGCCGCATCGCGAAAATTATCTAATTTCAAGCGCTCATTGCGGCATTTGCTGATGGATTTACGAGATATTTGCATCAATCGATTTAGGCACTCCCCAATAATTTAATACAACGAAGTAACATATATATTTTATGAAACCACGGCAAGTGTCATGAGACTCTGCATATTGAATGTTTACCCAGCGCGGTGCGTGCGAACTTCGACGTTTTGAAAAAAAAAAAAAAAAAATGCCGTTTTTGTATGCGACACATGTTTATTGTTACACGAAAATGGCTTCGGAAATAATCATTTTGACGATTCCGTTACTAAAATTATGAGTGATATTAAAGAGCTTAAATGTTCGGTTGAATTGGCCAATAACTTTGAGCTTAAAGTCAAAGAGACAGTACGGGCGGAAATTGGAAGTTTGATTAAAAACAACACGGATGTGAGCGCAAATGCAGAGGAAACACCTCAGCGGTAAAATTTGCGTTCAAATCTAAAAAAAACCCCGTCGTGACGATCCAAACCAGAATGAAAATGCAACTCCACTAAGTTTTGCTGCGGTATTGAAAGACGAAAACAACAATTGAAAATGTAGCTAATGTTGACAATATCACTAAAAAGAAAACTTTGACCAGGGAAAAAATCTTAATCATAAAACCGAAAACTACACAGGAATCTGACATAACTAGAAAATTTTTAAAAGAAGATGTCAATCCCAAGGGATTGAATATAAATGGACTGCGAAACGGTAAGAATGGTACTGTTGTTGTCTCTGCTTCAGACAAAACCTCAATTGAGTTGATCAAGGTTAATGTTGAGAAAAAATTGGGTCAGGACTATGAGGTTAAAATACCAGAAGCGCTGAAACCGACGATTAAAATAACTGGATTTAGTGAAGAGTTATATGAAAATGATTTAAAATTAACGTTGATGAAGCAAACCCCTTTGTTAGAGAAAAATTAACATTTTCAAGTGAAGAAAATCTACTGTAACGATGCTTTGAAATACAATCAATATAGTGCGATTATAGAAGTCGAAGGAGACACGTATATCAAATTGATGGAAGCCAAATCAGTATTCTGTGGCTTCGAAAAATGTCTGGTAATCGATGGGTTGAAGATTTTGAGATGTTTTTGTTACGAATATTGTCATAAGATTGCAAATCAGAAGTTAGTGTATGCCCGAAATGCGGTAAAAATCACCAATTTAAAGATTGTAACTCTGAAGAAATTCAATGCTCGAATTGTACAAATATTAAAAAGGAACGAAGAATGGGCATAGATACTAAACATTTTGGAATGGCTCCAGGGTCTAATTTTGGTTCTAGGTAAGGTAGCTATGGAAGGAAGGTTCAAGTTGGTCAAGGAGTATAATAGTTGGTTAGCTCTCAGTACAAGGGGTACATCTTCGCGGCCTTTGAGACTAAGCCTTCGCACAGCCTTAGTAACTACACAGACCGTCAAATAATGCTTGAACGGTAGCTGGTCACATTCGGCCATCACTGCAGAGGTAGGACTTGTTATGAACACTCCGGAAGCAGTTCTGAAAATTTTGTTGTACATCGGACGTAGCTTCTTATCAACATAATTTCCTCTGCTGAGAAGGCCAGTGCCATAGAACATTTTGGATAGAATCCAGCAGTTGACGAATTGCATGATAGATGTTCTATGGGCACAGGGAACTCTAGATGCAATCGTTCTGATTATTTGGATGCGTTTAACCGAAGTACTTCTCACATAGTCTATGTGGTGAGACACTGTTCTGAATATTCCGTACTCTATTTATACGACTATGGGAGTAAGTCATTTGAATAGCGCAATTTTTGTTTGGGTAACGTCTTGAATATTCGCTATAAACAACTACGCTTTGTATAGCGGGTTCATTTCTATTCGTTCCTGTCTCGCTTGTTTTTGTTTGTGATTGTTATTTTGTGCTGTTTTCACCGCTAGTGTTGTTTATTATGTGTTGTGCAAATAATGTTTTATGAGGTCTTGTTCCTGGTGAATGATGAGAGCCGACGAATATTCTTATGTATACGGGTACAGATTTTGATTGGAGGTTTCAAGTGTGTGTTTTGTAGTTAGTAAATCATGTATGTAGTTTGAAAATAGTGTGTTTAGCAATTGATTGATGTGTGTGTTTTTCCTTTAATTGTTCGGCCTGAGCCGTAACAAGTAGTATCTGCATTTTGTCATTTTGTTGAAACAGAAGATTGGAATCCACAATGAACCAGTACAGGTAAATCTGATTTGGAAAAGCATATCCAAACACCAAAACTTTGCAAGAATATTCAATTGGAATCCGCTTCCAAATCCATGCTGAATTATGTGTGTGTGTGTGTGTGTGTAAAAATCACATCGCTTGGAAAACTCTGGCTGCAGAAGGAACTCTTGCATCATAAAAGCTCGGAAACTGCCCAAATTTTCCTAATATTTCCTATAGTATTTTCACCGGATGGATCGTCCGAAATGAATAGATTTAAGTATTTTGTTTTCTCGAAGTGCAAACCACATACAACGTGTGTTGATTCATTTATATCTCAAAAGAATGACAACGGTTTGCTCTCAGTCGTAGCTGTGGGAGGTGTTCGGATTTTCAACTCCGATCAGATGGTATCCCTACTCATACATCATGTTCTTTGTTGGTAATATTTGAATAGCCATAAAAACAGTTTGTTGCTAAGTCGTTTCTTGCTGTATTCATGAGATTTGGGTACTGATCGATGTGTACAGTACGTAACAATTTACTGAAACATAGAAAATTGTTATTTTTCAACAGTTAATTTGTTAAAATAGCGTCGAAATCAGAGCTTCCATCTTGACGAGATGATACGAGCAACCCGGATGCTTCAGAGCATATTGGGTGATTCCTCGCTTTTAGGTGCTACACATTTTGGCGATCCTGTCAGACTGCTGAATTCTAAGCAAGGCTCCAGGCACACCTCGAACCATACTCAAAACTGGTTGCAGGAATATTTGCTGTTCTAGGCGAAGGATATCTGGTCGCCATCCAGCCTCGATCCTCATCCGCTGGACTACTCAGTATGACGCGTCATGAAGTCCAAGGCCTGTTCTAAATGACGTCCGAGTACGGCAAACCTCATGAAGTCCAAGGCCTGTTCTAAATGACGTCCGAGTACGGCAAACCTCAGACAAACATTGATCCGTATTGGAGAGAAATGGATATAGGCTACATTATTAGGATCTGGCGTGCGTTCCGGAAGCGTGTTGAGGCCGTAATGGTTCACAATATGATTCTTTACTTGTATCCAAATAACATTCTGCTGTTACTCTGTTTGCTCGTTTTGATCGGACCCATTTGAGGAGCACAAATTGGACCAATCAGAACGAGGCACAAAAGGCGTTTGAACAATGCTTGACATTTCACAATGATTCAATTGTTTCTCACAAAAAAAATGAAATGTTATTCACTGTAATAAATGCGTAGAAATATTTCCTATCAATTGATGTAGCCATCTTTACGATCAATTGAGAAAAGCTCGAGTTATAAGCGTTCGAAATCTTTCATTTTTTCTTCCATTTTCAGTGCCTAGATTTTCATTTTTTGACATTTTGACATTGCTCAATAGTGCAAACATTATCACGCATACGGTAATAGAGTGTGAAATGTTTATGGCGGTGGCAAAAAAAATCTCGAAAAATTGTCCATGAGGCAGATGAAACATAACTGAAAACAGTATATTTTCATTACACGCACTGCGCGCTAACCGTAAACAAGAGAGAAATAACACTTAGTTGAGGGTGTAAGAAAAAGAAATATCGATCCAAGATCAATACACCATGGATCGATAGAACAATAAATGTCAAAAAAACAAAATTGATCAAGGTAGGAAGGTAGGAAGGTGGACGGAGGAATAACATTCATCCATTGTGACTTTATTTTACATAAAATGGGTAAACCTGAAGCACACTTATAAACACTGAATGAATCTTGGTAAATTCAAATACAAAACTGGAAGCCTTTCGGATTCGACTGTTTGGCTGTATCGAGAAAAAAAACGGGTAGAATCCAGTTTAAACTGGAACGATGTTGTTGATACTGGGTTTATTACTACTAAAATGCATCCATGTCATAATTAATGTAGACATAATCCAAAAATTTGCCAACACTGACGAGCTCTCATCTCTCTCAATTGCAACTGTTGTTGAGATGAGAGTTCTTTGCAACTGAGAGAGATGAGAGTTCTTCGAACGCGAAGTCAGCGTGAGTGAGCAATAGGTTCATTATCGGAGAATGGGAGGAAAAACAAAAACAGATCAACGATCATGGATGTACAAAAGCTTTGAAGTTTAGGGTAGAGAAGATGAACCTAACTAAACGGCAGAAAGAGGATAACGCTAAATGATAAAGCCTAAAGTGCGTGGGTTTGGACTTTAGGTAAAAGTTGAACAATCAAGAATGAAGGAATAAGCAATTCATTTAAGAGACATAGATGTTGGACATGATATAAGAACATAAAGAATTAAAATAGAATATTTGAATCTGGACACACTTTCACTTCACTTTTTCACTAACTGATTTGCTAGTGCTCATGACTGAAACATAACTGAAATGTGAGTAGGATTTTTCTATATACATTAAAGGGTAAAAACTCAGGTGCAATATAGAATCCGTTCCTCATGCAAGGAAAAAATATAGTTTAATTAGCTGATTCCTAAAATTTGCTTAAAATCTTTTTTTTGATATTTTGATTTCTTGATAATACTTATTAGTTGGCTATATTGAAGAAGTCTCATGAGTCGTATGGAAGGAATGTTTAGGGAACATTCTATATTTGGGATCATTGGTGCTTTCCTACGATGAATGGGATATTGTTATATTTTTGTGCAAGCTTTATTGTGTAAATATCCCTCATGCTTTTCTTCCCTTCCAACGTTAATTTAGTAATACGTATCAAACTAATCAGAAACAACGATAGTCTGATTTTATAGATCTTTTTCAGTCATGCATTGTTGAAATGGAGTTGGATCCGTAGCGCTCATAGCGTACGATTCTGGAATGTTTCGACAGAAGATTGTTGGGGACATAATGCTCTTTCAGTTGTATAAGTTTTGTTCGAAGTCCAGAATAAGAAACATTGATTTATAAATCGTGAAATTGTGGAGCTCGACTAGCTCCATCTACCGGTTACCGCCAGTACTGTTCTCAAAAGATTCGGATCGAGGAAATATTTCCAGCAAGTTTAGGTTCATTTTCTCTGATTAGACAACTCCTGAGCTAGCCATCTATAGATAAAACTCTCAAGGTGTTTGTGTACAAATAAGACTTAGGACCAGGGCTTCGCATAGTCATAGTCAACTGAGGATAGTCAGTTGACTATCTGACTGACTATATCCATAGCCAGTTAGTAACGACTTTTGGCTTCTTCACGCAGTTTCTCCGCCAAAACGACTGAACAGTCAGTCGGGCGTTTAGCTGCTATTTCCCTCTACCGACTCGACTATATCATTTCATTCTTCCCAGTCAAATTGTCCTCATTGCATTTTGAAGTGACTTCCCCCAAAACGAATTCGTTCCTCTCTTTCTCTCTCCCATGTACATGTGCATCGAGATGGAAAATGAAAGGTGATAAGATTTTTAAATCTGTGACGTCACAGATTTTGTTTATGTATGTTATTTCTCTTATAATAGACCACTACATAGGAAAAGTGTTGTTATTGAAAGTGAAAACAAGCAGATGAAATGAACGAACTAGTTTTTTTTCTTAAATCATTGCTAGCGTTCAAAATCATAATGACCCATCTGACATTTTAGCAGAAACTGAAATTTCAGTATTATTGAGGTGTTCTAAACTTAATTTCAATTCAATTTTACTTCTCGTTACGTCGACCAAAAACTTAAATGAACAAAGTCAGAGTCACAGAATCTTTTGTTTCTTCGACGGAGAAACATTTGACAGTGCTCAGTTAAAATAACCACTAACTGGACTAGTTCACCAGTCATCCTCGCTAGTCAACGCTAGTTAATTCATTTTCTAGTCAAGTCACTTTTTGTTGTGGGCACCTGCCGAAGCAGTTCTAGTCGAAGCGAAGCTGCTGAGAGTAGAGTCGGTCCTCATTTTTCACATTCGAAGATTTCGGGCCCTGCTTAGGACTCGAAGATCTACGAGAGTTTGGTCAGATTTGACTAACTGTTGCTGCAGTCGAGTGCTACTTCTGTATTATTATGAGAACCGGGAGTATTTCATCACAATAAACCCCAATCGACCCAGTTCAACAACCAAATGTGAAGAAGACAATAGAAAAGAATAGTGAGCTGACTCGGAATGCTACACAGATGAAAAATTGACGAAACAAAATGGTCACTCAGTTTGGCTACAAGAGTATCCAAGAAAATCAAAATAACGTGTCCCACGAGGCCCAACGCAATCCATGCCCCAACAGTCTTTCAAATGGTCTAAAATTTATTGCTCTGTTTTGTTGTTCTTGAATTTTGTATTCTAATCCTTTTCAATTTTTTTACTTATTATTTCATTGAACAAGGAATGTAAAAGTTCAAATTTTTAGCATTCATTTAACCCGTAAATGAACAAATATCGTTTAAATAGATTCAGGCAAACAAATTATTAAATCCTACAAAAACTACTCCGACATAAATTCCGCCATTAATTTTCATCTTAGCTATAATCCCACGCTGCTGTGAGAAACAAAAAAAAATGATTGGGCTAATAAAACCTACAGGACATTACATACCCTGAGATTGAAAACTATCCTTCGCTGAATGTTAATGCTTGACTGTCGTCGTTAATGAGATACTTAGTTCCGGTTAGTAATTCGATCCCTATGTCTCTCATCCCTTCGTTACCAATGAACGGTATACAAAAAAACCCTCCTTCCGCTAACAGTCTACGTAAAATTCTATAATTAATATACATAATTTATTACTATACTAAACAACGCTTTTGTTTTTTCTTTTGTTCAATTTATCCTCCAATCAAAACTTTGACGGTTTGCTACCCGTGCAATCTGTTCAACAATGACTCTTCAGAGAATTACATACTTGAGCTAACGGGGACCCGCAAATGAGCGTGGCTCCTGCTGCTGCTGTTGTTGCTGTTGCTGCTGGTGGTGCGGATGTCTGCTGCCGGCCTCGCCGCCACACCCCGTTCGGCTGGTGGAGGGCCGACTATCGGGCCCCCGCGGCTGCGGCTGCTGGACATCGCTATATCACTTGAGATCGATGACAGTCGACGGGTTGAGGAACTGCTCCCGCTGGGATTCCTCCATCGAGGAGAGGGTCTTTGTGATGGAACTTATCTTCTCCCGGCTCCCCTTCCGAGAGAGGCCCCCGTTCAGTGGTTCCGGGAGGCAAACCCGTGCGTACAGCCACACCCGCAGACAGTACAAGCAGTAGCAGAGGAAGTGGACGACGAAGACGAAAAATACCCCCAGCGTGCAAACCACAATCGATTTGCCCGGTTTCTGCCAATCCAGCATTCGGTAGATGCTCGGCTCGTTATGTCTGCAAGGAAATAAAGCGAAAAGATAAGATTTTGGGCCATTTCGGGAGATGGTAAAGGGGGGATGAGCTTGGTGACAGGAGGTAGGAAATGTGTTATCAAAAATCTTCTCCATTGGATGGTTTGCTGAACAGAAGCATAGACTGTAAGTAAATACTTTATAACAGAGTAACGGCCGTATCGGCGAATATTGAAAGAACTGATGACCTTCTCTTGTCCCTTTCTTCCAGAAAGGATTACCGCAGTATGCTAATCCAATCCGATGCAGACCGCAAATGAATATTATATGTGTACTAGGCTGCCATCTATATTGGCGAACAATTTGGCAGAACGATTGAATGAGTGTCCCAATATTTGACGATTTATCTCTGATAAATTATTTTAATCGATTTCTGTTTTGCGAGCATTTTCACCGCTTGGAAAAATAGTCTATCGTTTTTATTGCCAGCTAAATTGAGCCAACCACATTCAATTTGAAATCATAATCAATGTGATAGGTTGATTCATAGTACCATTTGCATTGCAATTGATATGTCAATTGGATTATTAATTTTAACAGTGCGATTTATTATTTTGGTATATACTACATAGGCTGAAAAGTCCCAAGATTTTTAATGAATGGTTTTTTGGGCAAAGCTGTATTTATTCCTCAACATAGTTTCCCTCGAGGGCAATACACTTGGTATAGTGATTTTCCATCATTTCGATTTCCTTTCTGTAGTACGAAACGTCTAAGTGATCGAACTATGCCTCAGTGCCACTCTGCAGACTGTCTATTGGACTCAGAAGTGTGGTAATGGGCCCACGTTTCATTCATTGTCACAAAACGTCGAAAAAAGTCCACTCGATTACGCTTCTACAACGCCATGAATCATCAACGCGCCGCTGTGTTTTATCGACGGTCAGCAAACGCGGCACCCATCGCGCGGATAGCTTTTTCATGTCCAAATTGTCGTACAAAATGTATCCCACTTGTTCTTCTGAAATGCCTATGGCCTCAGGTAATTCGCGTAACTTCACTTCACTATCGTGCAAAACGAGTCGATGCACTTGTTTTACGATTTCTGAATTCGTAGCCTCTTTTGGCCTTCCAGAGTGAGATGCATCTACGGTCCTTGTACGGCTTATTTTAAATTCACCAAACCACCAATAAACTGTTGTTCTCGAAGGAGCAGAAGTGAAATAACATTTCGTCAACCACTGCTTTGATTGTTCAGGAGTTTTTCCCATCAAAAAACAGTGTTTGATCAAAATACGATATTCCTCTTTTTCCATTTTATATACGAAAGCTCAGGTAGTGACGTCTAAACAACTGTAGTTTGTGAACAAATAAACGAAATGTCACACATAAGCTAGAGATAGATGAGCCTGTCGAAATGAATCTTGTTCATTTTAAGTGGCGCCATCTGTTGAAACATTCCGGAACTTTTCAGCCCATGTAGTATAATCTGTTTCACTTCAATTCTGACCTAGCCAATAGCACAAACTGACTCGATGTTGTGAATTAATATTAACCTTTTGCGGTCGTATTTAACTTGGGCATGGGTATCGTACTGGTCGGAATTATTTTCCATTAAAAAAGCAGTGATACATGCAAGATTATGAAAAATAATTTTTTTAAATTTATTTTGTGAACTTTATTTTGTGCGAAATCTTTCGAAACAATCTCCAAAAGTGAATCATATGAAGTATAATTGATATATAATTTTATTTTTTATTATCCGTTGAATATGAGACACTTTTGCCATTAAAGCAATAAATGTATAATTGATACCAGCAATGTGTATCCGAAAAGATCAGAGCTTTTAAATTTTAACAAAGTTTATTTTACAGATTATTAAGATAACATACGACACTTATGCAAACAATTACTCTGCTCTTTAAAAACAACTACTTCAACATAATTCAAACCATACTCAGATAATGATTTCAGCGAAATGGTCAAAAGTTTAATCCGTTTATTTTTACAGGCTCAGTTACATAAGTTTAATGGAGCCAAACTCTTAACTATATTTCAACTAGCATATATCAACATGTTGTTTCCTTAATTCTATGGTTAATGAAATAGGAAACCGATTACTCGCGGTCGACTCGAGTTTAGAAGGGTGACACATTTTCATTAGGAAAAGGATGGGATGTTAGGAGATGTGTGTTTACAGTCGCACTCACATTCACATTCACATTCTCATTCACACTGACACTTCACACTCTATTCTTAAAACTTTCCTTACATCTATATGTATTTACAATTTAACTTATTCTAATGTTAGTAGGAAGGGAACCGATAGCTCGCGAAGGACGAAAAGGAGGGGAAAAGGATGTATGAACAATCACACTCGAAGATCGATAGCTTTAAGGAAAACATATATTTGGGACATGTAATCAAGGTCTAACCGAGCCAACACATCTCTCACTGGCACATTGGACTGCTTTCCTCCAGCCCGAAGGGAGTTTTCTAAATTCGATCTGGCGACAAGATACAACTCGCACGACCAAACAACGTGTTCGATGTCGTGATAACCATGGCCACAACCGCAGAGATTGCTGTCGGCAAGATTAAAACGAAAAAGCAGCGCGTCTAACTTGTGATAGTTTTCACCTTAGATGAACAAAGATTTTGTCGCTTGAGACACTTATACGATTATTCAAATAACATGAGACATTTATGCAAACAGTAGTTCTGATATTTCTGAAGAATCTTTTCCATCACACCAAAGTGTTACAATGGCTAAATTCTGTTATAATTTTTTGTCCCACATTTATATGCATTTAACGCACTGTGAGTTATTTTGTGTGGGTGACCACTTTGTTTGATACTTAGTACCGTTTTCTATTACTCGTAGGAGCGCCGTATTGATTCGTGAACAGGTTCATTAGACATTGAGCTTCGTTTAAAAAAAGCATAAACTGATACTTGGTCGCGTAAAATTTAAGATTAGCATGGGTTCTTGCTGTGGTGGCTGAGAGCAGACAAACGACCACAAATAGTTAATACCATATACAGTGGTAGACATTCGTTTAGCCGCACCTTATTTTTCCTCAATATGTTTAAAAATAAGTCAATTCTTTGTTCAGTTTTGCTCATAAAAGACGATTATTGTTTATTTTCATCGAATTCATTGTATAAAAACAGTAACAATTCATTTTTTTTATTTTCAAAATAATTCAAATATGTGAAATTAGGGTAGTTTAGCCGCATCTTCATATTTCAATAAAAAAAAGTGCGGCAAATTTCGAGTTCAATCGGTAGCTAATATTTAGCATGTCCACCTCCATTTCGGATCACTTTAAAAATTTGATTTGGCATCGAAATCAGACAGCTTTTTAAGTGTTGTCATATCGATTAGAGCCCAACACTCCTGAATTACTGCCTTGAGGCTGGAAATGTTGTCAAATTGTCATCCGTTTGCATAGACCATCTCGGCCAATATTCTCCATAGGTTCTCTATGGGATTGCAATCGACTGCAAGCAGGTCATTCAAGAAGTGGAATTTCCTTCTCAGCAAACCAAGCCTTCGATTGCATGAAAACGTGGATCTAAATATGCATTATCCTGCTGAAAAATGATATCCTCAGTAGCGTTATTCTCAATATGGCTAATCAAAACGTGCTCCAGCAACTCAAGATACTTTTCGGAGTTCATTCGGATGAAATTGAAACAAATGGGAAGCTTGCTGTGATAGAAAAAGGCTCCCCACACCATCAAACTTCCGCTCCCAAAGTTTCGCTTCAATCTCACGACATTCCGCTGACTTAAATCGTGCCAATAGCAACTGTAACAGTCCGGGTCATCCAAATTAAACTTTTTTTAGTCGGAAAACACAACATTTCGCCATTCTAGTTTCCATTCCATGTATTGCCGGGCGAAATTTAGACGGTTCTGCTTATGAGTGGCGGTCAGTTTCGGCCTTTCTTGAAGTTTCTTCCACTTGATGTTTGGTGACTCGTTCAAGATGCGCGTAATATGTCTCTTCGCCACAGGAACATCCAAATATGCCTTAATTTGTGAGCAGGACAATCGTTTCTTGGTTGCTTCGTGTCTTATTATACCTGTAAGACACAAAGTAACTTTGGTGTTTCCTTTTGTAGGTTGTTCTATTCCATATTTCGGGCCCATTTTCAAGAAATTACGTACCACTTTCCCAGATCGACCAATTTTATTGCGGTCGAGCTATTAGAAAACTTTTCTTCTTTGAACATCTTTATTATTCTCCGTTCTTCCTCCGATAATTGATTACCTTTAAATTATACGTGATTCCATTCCTTTATATTATACGTGAATCACTAATCTGACCAACTTCTTACGTTGCAAATCTAATATTTATCGTGTAAATTGAATACTCCGAAGTAATTTTTCAGAAAAACATAGATACTCGGTAATTATACGAAAACCTGATTTTTATGCTCTGCGGCTAAACGTATGTTTCGGGAAAAAACGACGTTTGAATGTTTGTATCCACCGATGACGCCTTGTGCATCTGTGAGTGAGACGCGCATCCTTTCAATAAAAGTGACTAAAATATACTACCGTTACAGCAAATAAGTATCCCGATAGAATGAACATTCCTAATTGTTTTATAAGTATTACAATTTTTTTTTCGAGTGTGGCTAAATGAATGTCTATCACTGTAAAGGGTGTGTCACATCAAATTGCATCACGGAAAAAACGCTGTAGAAATTTAATTTTTAGGAATTATATCTTCAGCTTTCGCTTATAATCAGATAAGAGTGTATAGATCACGTTGGCCATGCTTCACTGTCAATTTTTCGTAAATTTGGAAAAATGTCGTCGAACGAAAAAGAGCGTCGTGAATTAATCCTGCGCACTCATTTCGAGAATCCGGAGTTGTCACATCGGGACATCGGTAAGATGCTGGGAATCGTCCAATCCACGGTCAGCAGAGTACTAAAACGATACTTCGAGAACCTAACCATCGACCGGAAGGTGAAGAATGGCAAAAATGGATGCTCCGTCAGTGAAAAAGATCACAAGCGTGTAGTTAAGCAGTTTAGACGTGATCCGATAAGTTCGATCCGGGATGTCGCCAATAAGCTGAATTTGTTTTCATTCGTCCAGCGGACCAAGCAGCGGGAGGGCCTGCGTACATACAAGGTTCAGAAGGCTCCTAACCGCGACGAAAGGCAAAACATGGTGGGGAAGACGCGAGCCCGGAAGCTGTACACCGAAATGCTGACGAAGCCTCATTGCCTGGTAATGGACGACGAAACCTACGTCAAAGCGGACTTTCGTCAGCTGCCGGGCCTGTTGTTCTTCTCCGCAGAGAACAAATTCAGCGTTCCGGAGGAAATTTGCAAGCAGAAACTATCCAAGTTTGCCAAAAAGTACATGGTGAGGCAAGCGATCTGCTCTTGCGGAAAGCGGAGCGCCCCCTTCGTGATGACCGGCACGGTAAACAGGCAGGTTTACCTTAAGGAGTGCCTACAGAAGCGCTTACTACCACTATTGAAGCAGCACGAGGGCCCGACCATCTTCTGGCCGGATCTCGCTTCGTGCCACTATTCAAAGGACGTGTTGGAGTGGTATGAAGCCAACGGGGTCACCTTCGTGCCAAAGGAAATGAACTCGCCCAACGCGCCGGAGCTTCGCCCAATAGAGAAATATTGGGCGATTATGAAGCAGGCCCTCCGGAAGAACTCAAAAGTTGTCAAATCGGAGGCGGACTTCAAGAGAAAATGGATTTCTGTTTAAAAAAAACTACAACCTGACGTTGTATAGAACCTTATGGACGGGGTAAAGAGGAAGGTGCGAGCATACGGGCTTGGGCTCGAAGTATGAATAAAAAGAAAATGCCAAAAGTTGTTTAATAGTTTTTATTTTACTGTCTAAAATTTTCAAAAGGATCGGTCTACTGGGCGAATTTCTACAGCGTTTTTTCCGTGATGTAATTTGATGTGACACACCCTTTAGTATTGGGTTCGTATGAAATCCGTATAAGATCCATGAAATTCGATACATCAGGTTTTTCGTGTTAATTAGTATGGTCGATCTTTGATTTCTGGGCGATGCTACGACTGTTAACATGCCTTTAATGACATGACTGTTTTAATAATATCTGTTTTTATTCCACAGTTTCGTTTTCGTCCTTATGGTATTTCTTGATGAACGACGCAACTTCCGGCAGGCACTTCGTACTGTAAATTTCCCCGTTCATGACCAGTCCTGAACTAAAGAAGAGCGGCTTTGACATCCCCTTCTCGCTGATTATCAGCCACAGCAGCATCTTCCTGGGGAACTTGGTGTGTGAAATAAACTTCACTTCGGAGCACACTTCTTTCGTGCGGGAAGTAAAATACGAAGTGCCCTGCCAGTCGTTGCCATCCAGGGTGAGATATGTCTCGTCGTCCATCACCACCGCCACGTCGCGATTCGCCGGGAAAATCGACTTGACCATCTTATTCAGCCGCTGCCACGGCGTCATTCACTTCCTGACATGCGTGTTCATGTTCGCCTGGTACTTTTTCACTTTTTGGTGGAACTCCCGGCCAAGCGTACGCAGCGATGTAGCCATTTTTCCCTCGATCTTCCTTTTCAGCATCCTTTAGAGCTTCTTATCGTTCAGAGTCGTCGGCCGTCCGGAACAGGGCTTTCTTCGATGCTCTGATTGTTGTACAATAGTGCCAAGATGTTGTGGATGCCGAAACGGGCGTATTCGGCGTCTACAAGGTGGCGCACGATGTCCGTTTTCGTCGCGGCGGGGTACCGTTCTTTGATCGCGCATACTTCTGAACGGAGTAGCTTCACTGTTTCCGCCATCACGGATAGAGTTCGACTGATAGAGCTGTCAATTTTTTTCTGTTGACTCATGGGTTACTATGATTGATGCTGCATGGTTTGTTTCGTCAGTGCGGGTGAAGGTAAACCCATGACAAATCGGCAATTTTTGTCCATTTTTTTTTTAAGCAAACGTTATAGTAGCTTATCGGTTTCCAATCTTCATCCATACGCATTAACAAAAATCTCGCCAGACCCTCTTGAGATGCGTCTGTATGGAGTTTCAAATCACGATTCGGATTAAACAACACTAAGATTGGTCACTCAGTGAGTTGTTCACTTATTATTTTTAATTGCTGTGCAACGTGAGAACTTCACGACACTTATAAGACGCGAGTTATGCCTTGTCTCGCGTCGCGTCTTATAAGTGCAGTGAGTTGTTTTTTCAGCTTTTCGAACGCGTCAGTCTTATCCCTTTTCCACTCAAACTTGACATCTTTTGTCAACAGCGAGGATAATGGAGTTGCAACCACACTAAACTGCGGAATAAATCTCCGGACAAATCTCCAAAAAATTGTTGCACTTGCAGCACACTTTCCTTCACGAGAATATCCTAAACGCCTTTTGTTCTAATAGTTCCAGGTCGGATTCCATTCTTCAACACTTCGAAACCGAGAAAAGCGACGGACAACCTAAAGAAGTTTTCTTTACATTAATGGTAAATCCACTCTCCTTAAGCACTCCAAGCATTTTTTTTTCTTTCAGTATTTATCTCTTCCTCGCCTATTTTCGAGTATGGTACTTGACTGGCCAGAGTGAACATTTTACGGTTTTTTTCTCGGCCGTACTTTCACAACCATCTGATTATCAACTGAACCAAGCGAAACTCTACCTTGCCTTTACGGTTCACCATTATAGTCCCATCCGAGTTTAGTATATCTCTACCTACTGTGACGACAACGACGAACTACATTCAGCTTTACAAGTACTTCAGTTTCATCGAGTCTCACCACCGTTTTTGATATTTGATCCACTTTTACATTTACTTTAAAGGAATGGCGGAATGTATTCTATTGACGGAAGAGGGCTGGAAAATAATAAATTTGTTCAAAGAACAAACATTGGTCGATCTGAGAAAGTGGTACGGAATTTCTTTGAATAGTGCCAGAAATATGGGATATAACGACCAACAAATGGGAACACCAAAGCATCTTGAACGAGTCACCAAACACAATTTGGAAGAAACTTCAAGGGAAGCCGAAACTGACCGCCACCCATAAGCAGAACCATCTCATTTTCGCCCGGCAATACATGGAATGGAAACTAGAATGGAGAAATGTTTATTTTCCGGCGAAAAAAGTTCAATTTGGATGGTCCGGAGTGTTAGTTTCGCACTGAGATGTTTCACGGGTTCGCATTCAGGTTCACCAATACAAATATACTGCATTGTCAAGTTCAGAGTATTGTTTTGGAAAATCTAAAAATAATGACTATGAAAATGGAAAACCTGCTTTTGCTTTTGTATTATTGGAATCGTAATCCAATTCGGATTCTGGTTTTGAAGAGTATATTCGCGTTGACGGCATTAAGCTTTGTGTGCTTTCATTGAGAGGCGAAAATAATTATGAATTTTCAGATGAAATGAACATCCTTTTAAAATCAAAATTATGAATGAAAATTTACTTTAACGTATCGAATATTTATATCACGTGATGACATAAGAGGTTTTTTCTGAAATTGCTAAAGCACATTGAACGAAAACTGTGTCTGATGATGATTTTATATTATATTAGTAATTATTTGTGGAACAAACAGGAAATGCCTCGACAAATGGTTAAGTGAGTGTCAGGACTACATGTGTTTGGTAATCAAACAATATTAAGCAGAAATTTTCATTCAAACTTTTATATTTTTCAACTGCACTTGGCCCTTCTGATCTGATAGAGAAAAAAATACCTCCCAAGCACAAATATCGCCACCAGACGTCGACACTGCAAATTTGTCATCGCAAATATAAACAAATCAGACTATATAACGCACACCAACAAACCGCCGCATTCGTGAACCTGAAAACATTTTTTTTATTACGTAGCCTGTGTGGCACTAACTCAGCTTTAAAAACGAATTCGCTATAAGTCAACGGCATGTCGTGAGAATGAAGCGAAACTTTGGGGCGGAAGTTTGACAGTGTGGGGAGCCGTTTCCTATCACAGCAAGCTTCCCATTTGTTTCATTTGTTTCCGAACGAACTCCGAAAAGTATCTTCAATTACTGGAGGACGTTTTGATTTTTTGGTAATAACGCTACCGAGGATATCGTTTTTTCAGCAGGAAAATGCATAGATCCACGTTTCCAAGCAATCGAAGGCATGGTTTGGCGAGAAGGACATTCCGCTTCTTGAATGACCTGCTTGCAGTCGATTGCAATCCCATACAGAACCTATGGAGAATCTTGGCCGAGATGGTCTATGCAAACGGATGACAATTTGACAACATTTCCAGCCACTGCCTTGAGTGTTTCAGGAGTGTTGGGCTATAATCAATATGGCAACACTTCAAAAGCTGTCTGACTCGATGCCAAATCGAGTTTTCAAAGTGATCCGAAATTGAGGTGAACATACTAAATATAAGCTACCGATTGGACTCGAAATTTGCCGCACAACTTTTCTTTTATTGAAATTTTAGTATGCGGCTAAACGAATGTCCACCCTGATTCCACATATTTGAATTACTTAGAAAACAAAAAGTCAATTTATACTTTTTTTTAGAATGAATTCGATGAAAATAAACAATAATCGTCATTTATGAACAAAACTGTACAAATAATTGACTTATTTTAAAAAATATTGAGGAAAAAATAGGTTGCGGCTAAGCGAATGTCTACCACTGTAGCACGCGACCACCTTCTTCTTTTTTATTTCTGACACATATACTCCAATCAGATCTGTCGGAGTGAGTGCTGTTCATACTCTCCATCCATTTCAATCACAGTTAAAATCGATTAACTCTCCCACAGTCTCAATTCGACCACCCAATTACACTCGGGATTTAGACGCGAACTCACCGAATCCAGCCATTACGTATTTGACTATTACCCCTTCATCGAATCCAGCTATTTTCCCTAAAGCCACTTAAGAGTAGACATACTTCTCGATTGTTTCATCTCCTAGCTTTTGATGAACAAGCATCTGCATGGGAATGGTACACGAGCCGATGGATAAGCTCTTGCTAACTTTGCCGAAAACAGTGTCCATGTAGCTACATCATTTTGCACACCAGTCCACCACAACCTAGTGGAGCCTTCCAAATTCAAACGAGCAGTATGTAATTTAGTCGGCTCATCCCATCCGTAATGTTCAGCGATGCTTTCGATCTCCTCCATCCATTCTTCTGTAGAAAGACATGTGACTTGTTTTCGGATTTCGGATAACTCGCGCAACTCTCGAAAATCTGACCGCCAGTGTAACGCCCTCGCATGCCTACTGTTAGTCAGTGTTAAGCGTTGCTGCAACCAAGGCGCCTTTATATATACCAGGTGAAACAATCATATGAAATGCACTTTTAGCCATATTGGAATTGCTGTCGGTATTGTTTACAAACAGCTGCCGGCGACTCTCTACTGCCACGACGCTTATTCGAACGATGCCTACTATGTTCGGCTTTCGCGAATTTATGTGAAAAAGAAGAGATGATTTTGTACAAATTTATCCCCATCCAGTTCATTCACTACTCTCGCAAATGCAAAAATGGCGTATCCTAGCAATAACAAAACAAACAACCCTCGCTCCACAAACCGTAATCCTCTTCTTATTGAAGTGATGATGTTGTTTCACTTGTTATACATTTATACAAGCGCCTTGGCTGCAACTGTGTAATTTCAGCTACTTTAGCGGCCAACTCTTCTAGTAGTCGAGCGGTTGTGTCCCATTCACCCGAAACACGTTACCCGAAGCACATTTCCCCGAATGTTACACATACCCGAATGACATTCACCCGAATATAACAAATACCCGAATGCAACAAATACTCGAATGGAGATTTACTCGAATGCGACGAATACCCGAATGCAACGTTTACCCGAATGTAAGAAATATTCTAATTCGGCATATACCCGAATGGACAATTTCCTGAATGCAACGTTTACCCGAATGTGACAAATACCCGAATGCGACAATTACCCGAAAGCATCATTTACCCGAATGAAAAAGGAAAAAATCCGACAAATCAGATTATGAAGATTATTTGTCGAATCTCTCTGTCGAATCGAATTGTAATGAGGAAATTCGAAGAAGATGTTGAAGACTTCACTGTGTCATTTTTAGAAATTAGTGTAGGCACAATTGACATGCCGTCTTCTTTCCTTTCCGTATTGTTCTTTAAGGCCAAGAGATCATTGGAGTATTCCGAAAATTAAGCAAGTAACTTTAACATAAAAAATTAAAATGACAATGTTAAAAGAATAGATAAGAAAAAAAAGATGGTACTTATGTATTTACCACCGCAGTATATGTCTATCATGTTTTTATTATTTTTTTTTATTAATCCGTTTATTTTTACAGGCTCAGTTACATGATTTTAAAGGAGCCAAACTCTTCACTATATCTCTACTAGCATATATTAATATGTTTCCTTAATTCTATGGTTAATAAAATAGGAAACCGATTACTCACGGTCGACTCCTGATTTCATTATTGATGAAATTTATTCTGAGGTCAATGTAATGGGGGCGAAGTCCCCATTTAACGAGGATAAGAAACCGAAGCAGCACCAAGCCGTTGCCCGGTTTGTTTGAAACATAGGAGACAATCCTTTAGTTAGGTCCCACCGAGCGTTAGCGAGCGTAGGACGGGATACGTTTACCTGGTACATAACGTTTGCCCGGTTAATTATGCATGTCATGCATTTTGATTGCCTAATTGCAAACGTGATGCACCAAATAAACGTATGCCGAACTGAAGGATCGCGTCCTATGTTTCAAACAAACCGGGCTACCGGTGGAACAAAGGTTTGCTTGCGAGAGGCCACCGCTTCGGACGGCGGATCGGCGGCCAACACGGATTGCGTCACTTCGACAGCTTGAGGCCACCTCGGTTCCTTATTCTCGTTAGATGGGGACTTCACCCCCATTGCAGTGATTTCAGAATAAATATTATTGCGAAAATATAAATTCACAATTAAAATTGCACTTCAGTGCCATAATACGTATGTACCAAAATTGTCAGCTTTCTTTTAAGCAAACGGGCTGCGTCATCCATATGAACGGATAACTGCATTCTTTCATTTCACATCATTAGGTCTGATCAATGAGCGGTGAAAACGAAATTATTTATATGGAAGATTATAATCATTTCGTTTTCACCGTGAGGTTGACGTTCGTGATCAGGCCCATTATTTTTGATTTCTTTCATTATTTTGAAAATGATTTCATTCAACGCCACTATTTCTCAAATTGCACTACCCACGAGCATACTTTTTGAATGGAAATGAAAACTGATCAGACATAAATATATAGATGCTTCCTAATAATAAAATTTACGTATTATTCGAATACGTGCTTCTTTCGGGTAAGTGTCGCATTCGGGTAATTGTTGCATTCGGGTAAATGTCGCATTCGGTTAATTGTCAGTTCGGGTAGATATTACATTCGGGTGGCTGTCGCATTCGAGTATTTGTTACATTTGGGTGAGTGGAATTTGGGTGAATGTCTTTAGGGTTAGTGGGTTTCGGGTAAATGTGGCACAATCAGTCGAGCAGCCTCCTCCTGTTCATCTGGGGTTTTCATCATCTTTTCTGTTCTTCATGCAGTTCGTACATTGAATTTCTGGTCGTGGTGAATCTGAACTTCTTGGATCATTAATTATCAGGACACACAATTTAGAGTTTGATCTTCGGCAACTGCATGCACACCCATGCGGTCCTTTTGCGACTCCTTCAACTGTCTACGAAACGTATTTTACTCGCGCGTCTGTATATCCCGTCTACAGATTTTTTTTTCTTTCAGTATTTATCTCTTCCTCGCCTATTTTCGAGTATGGTACTTGACTGGCCAGAGTGAACATTTTCCGGTTTTTTTCCTCGGCCGTACTTCCACAACCATCTGATTATCAACTGAACCAAGCGAAACTCTACCTTGCCTTTACGGTTCACCATTATAGTCCCATCCGAGTTTAGTATATCTCTACCTACTGTGACGACAACGACAACTGCATGCACACCCATGCGGTCCTTTTGCGACTCCTTCAACTGTCTACGAAACGTATTTTACTCGCGCGTCTGTATATCCCGTCTACAGATTGTAAACTTAGTCTGTACTCGGGTTCTGGCCAATATCCGCTATTGGCCCGCCGGAATGGACACCTTGTCCAAGTTTCGTGATAAATATGTGGTATGTGATAAAAAATATCTGAATACCTAAATACCTTATAAGAGGAAATCGTACTATCGCGGTTTGGTGTGTGTTGTACTCAGCTACTCGGTCGCCCGGTAGCACCAACTTCCAATACTCATTTACACCAGTATATCCTTTTTACTTCCAATTGGTCTTCTTAAGTTGATACGATTTATATAAGAGAATTCAAAACAAAATAAAAACCGGTAAGATACGGTAAGCAGTATGAATTTGTGTTTAGGACCATGTTAGTCGGACGGGCGAGATCACAGACCACATTTTTAATATTAGGCTGTCAAAAAAGTCCTGCGGTATTTCCGCGAGGTGTCGTTGTAAGCGCGTAGTTCTAGTTGTATTCATTGTATCGAGTCATACTATAGCTTGTTGGAAAGGTATTTTTGCGCGCTATAATATAGTCCTTGACAGTGTTTTGTTTGGTTAAGTCGTTCGTGAGTTATAGTGTCGCAAATATGGAGCAGAATAAAGAGAAAATCCGACATATTTTACAGTACTACTATGACAAAGGCAAAAATGCATCTCAAGCTGCCAATAAAATTTATGCAGTTAATGGACCCGATACAGTTTCCATTTCCACCGTACAACGAAGGTTTCAACGTTTTCGTTCTGGTGTAGAGGTCGTCGAAGATGCGCCACGCTCCGGAAGGCCTGTCGTCGAAAATTGCGACAAAATCGCTGAATTAGCAGAGAGAGACCGGCATAGTAGCAGCCGTAGCATCGGCCAAGAGCTGGGGATAAGTCATCAAACCGTTATTAACCATTTGAAGAAGCTTGGATTCACAAAGAAGCTCGATGTATGGGTGCCACACACGTTGACGCAAAAAAACATCTTTGACCGTATCGACGCATGTGAATCGCTGCTGAATCGCAACAAAATCGACCCGTTTCTGAAGCGGATGGTGACTGGCGATGAAAAGTGGGTCACTTACGACAACGTGAAGCGCAAACGGTCGTGGTCGAAGCCCGCTGAAGCGGCTCAGACGGTGGCCAAGCCCTCATTAACGGACAGGAAGGTTCTGCTGTGTGTTTGGTGGGATTGTCAAGGAATAATCTATTATGAGCTGCTTCCCTATAGCCAAACGCTCAATTCGGACCTGTACTGCCAACAACTGGACCGCTTGAAGGTAGCACTCATGAAGAAGAGGCCATCTTTGATAAACAGAGGCCGCATTGTCTTCCATCAGGACAACGCCAGGCCACACACTTCTTTGGTGACGCGCCAGAAGCTCCGGGAGCTCAGATGGGAGGTTCTTTTGCATCCGCCGTATAGTCCGGACCTTGCACCAAGTAACTACCACCTGTTTTATTCCATGGCGAACGAGCTAGGTAGTCAGAAGTTAGCCACAAAAGAGGCCAGTGAAAATTGGCTATCCGAGTTTTTTGCCAATAAGGAAGCGAGCTTCTATAACAGGGGTATTATGAAGTTGGCATCTCGTTGAGAACAAGTCATCGAACAAAACGGCGCATATTTGACTTAAAACAGATGATTGTAACTAATTTTATGAACAAATGAAAATTAAAAAAAATACCGCAGGACTTGTTTGACAGCCTAATATTTCACATCCTAGCCTAATCTCCGCGAATCCTAATACAAGCGATTAAGCTAAATGCGAAAAGATTTTTTCAACTTTTTTATGGCACTGATCCAATGACCATTGTGAAAACTTTTCATTCGTTCATACGTTCTTATATTTCGTAACATTCTCTAGTTGGCAATCGATCTCGCGCCACTCATTTTATTATGTTATTCCGAAACACTTTCGTTCGTTGTTTCCCACACTCAATCAGGTAATGGAACACGGCATGAAAATTCAATTCAATTTCCGGCGCTGCCATGTTGAGTAAATATCACTTCAGACACAATTATGGCTCCGAGTGCGTCAAGGTCGATTGATTCTGGAGCGTTGTGTTTTCATGGACCATTTAAAGTGCCTGCTGCAACGGAGAGACAGACACGGAAGATGCACCGTTGCCGGGCTGCACCCCGATGGGGTTTTCTTACTGCTGCATCTGGAAAACTTGTCCGTTTGTGGCACCATGCCCTGCTGTTTGGAAGTAGATTCGCCTCTAAGAGAAAATTAGTTGCAAAAAACGAGTACTTTGGCAGTGTGTTGTGCGGCTGCTTTTAATGTGCACATTTGGAATATTGGCTCCACTGCGGCTGCTGCAGGTGGCGGCGGCGGCGGTGGCGGCTGCGACGGGGGTGGTGGTAGTGTTGGTGCTAACGCTGCATAATTCCTCGATGCGATTATGTTCTGCTAGAAGAACTCTGCCAAAATTGAATTCGGAATGATAATCACTAAAGGGTGTGTCACATCAAATTGCAACACGGAAAAAACGCTGTAGAAATTCGCCCAGTAGACCGATCCTCTTGAAAATTTTAGACAGTAAAATAAAAACTATTAAACAACTTTTGGCATTTTCTTTTTATTCATACTTCGAGCCCAAGCCCGTATGCTCGCACCTTCCTCTTTACCCCGTCCATAAGGTTCTGTACAACGTCAGGTTGTAGTTTTTTTGAACAGAAATCCATTTTCTCTTGAAGTCCGCCTCCGATTTGACAACTTTTGGGTTCTTCCGGAGGGCCTGCTTCATAATCGCCCAATATTTCTCTATTGGGCGAAGCTCCGGCGCGTTGGGCGGGTTCATTTCCTTTGGCACGAAGGTGACCCCGTTGGCTTCGTATCACTCCAACACGTCCTTTGAATAGTGGCACGAAGCGAGATCCGGCCAGATGATGGTCGGGCCCTCGTGCTGCTTCAATAGTGGTAGTAAGCGCTTCTGTAGGCACTCCTTAAGGTAAACCTGCCCGTTTACCGTGCCGGTCATCACGAAGGGGGCGCTCCGCTTACCGCAAGAGCAGATCGCTTGCCACACCATGTACTTTTTGACAAACTTGGATAGTTTCTGTTTGCGAATCTTCTCCGGAACGCTGAATTTGTCCTCTGCGGAGAAGAACAACAGGCCCGGCAGCTGACGAAAGTCCGCTTTGACGTAGGTTTCGTCGTCCATTACCAGGCAATGCGGCTTCGTCAGCATTTCGGTGTACAGCTTCCGGGCTCGCGTCTTCCCCACCATGTTTTGCCTTTCGTCGCGGTTAGGAGCCTTCTGAACCTTGTATGTACGAAGGCCCTCCCGCTGCTTGGTCCACTGGACGAATGAACTTGACAAATTCAGCTTATTGGCGACATCCCGGACCGAACTTCTCGGATCACGTCTAAACTGCTTAACTACACGCTTGTGATCTTTTTCACTGACGGAGCATCCATTTTTGCCGTTCTTCACCTTCCGGTCGATGGTTAGGTTCTCGAAGTATCGTTTTAGTACTCTGCTGACCGTGGATTGGACGATTCCCAGCATCTTACCGATGTCCCGATGTGACAACTCCGGATTCTCGAAATGAGTGCACAAGATTAATTCACGACGCTCTTTTTCGTTCGACGACATTTTTCCAAATTTACGAAAAATTGACAGTGAAGCATGGCCAACGTGATCTATACACTCTTATCTGATTATAAGCGAAAGCTGAAGATATAATTCCTAAAAATTAAATTTCTACAGCGTTTTTTCCGTGATGCAATTTGATGTGACACACCCTTTAAAGACCACTCCGTGTGTTCTCATTAGCTGCGTTACGTGACGTGCTCTGCAAACCGTGCTGAACATATTATATCCAATTGGAGCTAGGTGTAGAGTGTACAGACTTGCCAGGCTCTAACCAGCGGACATCGTGGGCGTGACGTCGCAATGGCAAACGAAAAATTTGCATGAAATTTGCGTGCGAGTTTAGTCTATAAAAGTTAGGAATTCTTGACGGGGTCTTGCGAACGCTGTGATTGCTTTTGGAAGAAATCAACACGTACGAATGAGATTGAGGCACGAGCCCTTGTCAATAACTTACAGCAACTTTCAGGTAGTTATTAATATTATAATTCTGACATTTTCCGCACGTAGGCCAGCATATTCTTTCAGCACTCGCTCGGAAATTGTTTTCATTTGACATTACAGTCACGTGCCCAGTGGCAGACGAATGCCAAAAAGTTGCCCAAACAGTTCCGAGCATTTTTACTCTCCAACTATCAGCACTTTAATTGCGAATGCAATGAATTATGGACTCCACAGGACATGTATTCTCACACCCGTCTGCCCTCATACCTCCAATGTGCGCTCTTCATATGGCACTAGTTTAAATTAGTGCTGCCACTCGAGCCCCTACAATCGATTACATCAATAATTTCGGTACAATTGAATCCGCAGCAGTGCTGGTAGATAGTTAGTTCGAGGTTTGGATTATTTGCGTGATGGTGAGTATAATTACCTGTCGGTTCCTCCTGCCAGATAGTATACGACCGAGAAGATCGCATACAGCACACCGATGCCGGTTGTCCAGTAGGCATGGTTTAGCCTGATCGGGTGTCCCACGATGGTCAAATCGATTAGCATTATGACGGAATTGAGCACGTGCACCATGAGATTTACCACGTCCACGCGATGAACATCTGCAACGAGAACGAGAAGAGTGGACATGAGAAACGAGACGATACGAATGGTAATGTTCCAGATAACTGTAGGCGAGACCGTGGACCGGGATTTTCGGGGAATCAGTTGAATAATTATTTATTCGGAAATCAGTCGAGTACAAATTCCGACCAGGTTTGGAATAAAATGGTATCGCCACAAGCGGCGAGCGTTGTAAATTGATTCGCTGCTTGGAAGCTCTACTTTTTGCCAATAATGAGAACTGCGATTGAAGGCATTTGTGTTTGGGAACAGGAGAAATATTGAGAGTTAGTTTGTTATAATATTTTCTCATTCGGAAGGGTTGAGTGAAGCAGAAACTTTCATCTATTTCCAACCCAATAGTTGAAAGGTGATTCTTCATACATAACATGGAAGTTCGTATGAAGGAGTTCGAAAAAAGTTGTTCTTTGCTGGCTATATTGGTAGAAAAATCAGAAATTGCAGAAATGGCAGAAATTGTGATACATTAAATAAAGTTCGTATCAATTGGCACTGGCATTGTTTGGAAAAAGAACTACAACTACGAGGCAACGAGAGAGGAAATATAAGTTTTTCAACCGTGTATGGGAGAGTGGCCCAAACCGACTCCCATGAATTTCAGGAATAATATTGAATTTTCAGTAGTGTCCAATAAATGATGTTACAACGCTGACAAATTGGTTGTATGGTGACATTTTCTCCTGCTAAATTGAATCGACCGATTGCCTTCATGAATATGACAGGAATTTGATAAGTGGCTTTTGTTGGCCATACTGTTCGAGCATGCCAAAAAATGCTTCTGTTTTCGTTTCCGTTTTTCTCCCTTGTTACACGTATAAACCAATATCAATGTTAAACAGTTACTATACAATTCAATGATGAAGTCGTCATAAAAGAAGTATTTTAGGTGTTTTACAATTTAAGGAATCGGTTTAGGACTATCCTTCTGGTTTAGATCCGTTTTTCAAAAACCCCAATTTAATCAAAAAAAGATTTTTCAAGACATGAAGAAAAGCTTGTCAACAGTTTATAATTTTTCAAAAAGATGGACACTACAAGAACAAAAGTTTCGATCATAGGGAGAAATGACATTTCGAATAGCCACTACAATGTGTCAGAGTGTCGATAAAATCGGAGGAGAACATATCATAATCAAACCTTTATGTGATACTGCGTAGAACTCTTTTTTTTTTTATCCAAAATATATATTTTTATTAAGGCTCATATGGCGTCAGCCTAGCGGGGCCGGGAGTTCAATATTTCGACAATGTTTGCTTACAACTATGTTAGTAATATGTAACCGATTACTCGCGTTTGGCTCGAGGTTAGTATTACAAGTGTTCTCATAATTGGTATGTTGCAGTCTTCGATGCTCTGAACGTGTGCCCGACACGGGATACTTCCTATTGGGATGCAGCTGACCATTAATCAGCAACGCCCCCCTAGTCTGTACCCCATATCTAGCGTGGTGCGTCTTTCTCGACTCGAGGAATCCAGGATAGAATGGTCACTCATGGTCATTGAACTCTTTATTTATATTTATAACTAGCTGACCCGGCAAACGTTGTTCTGCCATATAATGTATTTCTAGAGAATATTTTGGTTGGTAAAAAACGAATGTACTTCGAGAATGTACACAAAATATATGGACGACGTAGATCTGATCAACCGTTCTCCAGTGATGATGAGTTATACGTACGTGGGAAAAAGTCTCTTTTATGTATAAAGATTTATGATTTTTGGATACGTGTAGATAACTTCTCACGGATTTGAGCAGTATCTAAAAACACAGAAGATGATTCTTTAGGCTGTGCATCATAGAAATTCAGAAAACTCATAACGTCATGCGAATACGAAACAATACAGGATAAACCACAAAACTATAGTGCTCGAAGTCGTCGGAGTGTATTCGCTTTCGCTGTCAAGGAAAAAGAAATGAACCTAACATCTAAATTTGCACCGATTTGAAGTACTTCTCATCGCCGCTACTATATTGCACCGAATTTTTGAGAAGTATTTGAGTCTTCATGTCGATGCCGAGGTGACCTTTACGAAAATATTGTGTTCCATACATAATATCTATATTTCTATTTCATAACACGATTGAAATACACTCGACAAAAAATTAGAGGAACAGAGTGTGGAGTCGAAATCTTCAGGTGTTTTCTGAAATGGTATAGCTTTGTGAAATATCAACTCAGCAACGCAACGTTCCTGTAGGACCTATCCATACAGAGATATTTTTGTTTGCATGAAAAATTACCCTTTCGTCTTTGATGATAAATAATTCACTAAATAATGATGGCATCGCATTGAAATGTAATTTCAAAAACTCCAATTAATCCTGTATAAGGCTAATTAGTTGCTTTGACGAAAAAGAAACTATTCGAATTTTTTGCAACGATTTAAAAAAAAAGTACCAAAAGCACGTTTTATAAGTGTTTCAGTAAGTTCTAATGTTTGCAGGTCAATTTTTAGCCTAGTGTATCTCCTTCTTTCCTTCGAACGATCGAACGATTCATATTGATACGTTCAGCCGTTTTTTATTGTTTCTGTTTTCGTAATTATTGAATGAGTTTGTTTTTTATTGTTTGCATGTCTGTTGACTGGAGGGCGTTACTTATTTTTTTTATTTATCTTTGGAAGCTTAGGTGTCTTTTCACATAACATATTTAAAAATCAGAGATTTGATTTATATCCTTTTTGAGTAATGATTTTTCAAAGTTAGTATGTTCTGGTTGTTCAGGTGAAAAAAACAGATGAACTAATAACAATATGAACAAATTTATAGCGTAAACAAGAAAAAAACAAATTCAATCAATAATTACGAAAGCCACCCTAAAATGGAAATTACACATATTTCAACCAAAAATATTTCAACCAAACATGACAATTGAAAATTTTCGGAAAATTCTGAATGAATAAGGAAAAATTCGGAAAATTAAATCCCCATATGTTCTACAATTACATAGTGACAAGTGCTGTTAGTTCATTTGATGTTTGCGCTAACGAAATTCATCTTTGTTCGAAACTGTAAATGGATTTTGATGTGATGAAACGCACTCCTATATCTTCTTTCTATACCAATGAAAAAGTATCGCCGAATGTATTGATAAGAGCAGAACTCGAGAAAGGAATTGTCCGATTCAGGGCGGTCTTTATTCTATCATATTTTCTGTATAAAACATTTATTCCATGTAACGGAGAAACATGTTATTTGCAAGTGGTTGAAAAATCTTGAACGAGAACTGTGTCTGAAAATAATCTGATATTATAATGATGAGTTTATTTAGATATACTAGGAATTTTATAGTAAAAGGTAAATTCAACGGGGTCGATTAGAAAATCAATCAATGTGTTCTGCGATTGGACCCATGAACTTGCTCATAGTAAGAAAATGTGAATGTTTGAAGGTATTGATAACAAAAAACAAATGTTGGGCGGGACGAAGTTTGTCGGGTCAGCTAGTGCATGATAAAAATCTTAGAAGATTTAGTAAATCTATACTTTTGGTAGAGCGTAAACATATATAACCCCTTAAGCCTCATTAAAAGACATGTAGCTTATCAGTTTATACCAAAAGCAGATCTTAGATAAATTCAAAGCAATTATTCCCGATTTCTTGTACATTTGATACAATGTATGTGCAATAAATGACTGTGTACAAAAATTTGTTATATCAAATTAAATCTACAATCTTTTGATAATGGATTCATATATTGGGGGTAGCTTTGCGAAATTGAAATAAGACATGTAACGAAAATTGGGGAGTTTTCGGAGCTTATAGCTGTGCGAAACAATCAGAAGAGTGGATGAGAGGGATCAATTTGTATTATCCGACATGATCAGCACGGCCTGTTGGGAACTTCCGTAGACAAATGATTGTGCGCTTGCTTCTGGAGAGAATGATCGTGAGTTCAATCATCCCTCCATCTTTTGATGTTCTAATGGGCCTTTTTCAAGGCTACATGAATTTAGTAGTTTGAAGCATCTATGATAACAAAAATCGAAAGACGGTGTCCGATACGCGACCGCCTTGTTGACGAAGGACAGAGACATTATGTTATCGTAATTATCACTGTTTTTCTTCGATGATCACCTTAACAGGAAACGAAACTTCATAATTATCTTTTGAAAATATCACTTTGTGTTGCCTCTTCTGATATTTCGGTCGAAAATGGTTCATTTCGTTCAATTGTTTTCGGTAATGTTCACTTTTCATAATTTAACCGGTTTTCGATGTCTTCAATCACATTCGGTGGTTATCTACGTTCCTCGTTCCTCGCATCGCAGTTCCCATTTTTAAACGGATTTATTTCGCTTCGCCCGTAAGTTGTGGGTAAATTTGTTTGTAGCGCTATCCCACAATAATACAAATTTGACCACCTTCTTGTTAACCAATTGATCTGCAGCTTTATCTCTGCAGTCATTATAAAACTCCGTGTTCCATAATCTTGATAAGACGGCGGCTGCTACAAAGTGACGGATTAATTTTTTTCTCAAAATCCCATCAATATGGATATCAAATGAAAGGGCTTAACTAGTAGAACACAGTTATTTATGAAAAATACAAATCTAAAATGGCCGTCACCACAAGGTGGCGCCATATGATTTTTTAAACGGTTTTATACCAACTCATACAGATAATGTACTAAATACAAGAAAATAAAAAAGTAAACAGAATCTTTTCAAGTTAAACAGTTCAATATATTAAGGGGGTATTCTAGTCTAGAAATCTGAAAAAATCGAAATTTTTTTTTTACCATATTTCTGTAGTTTAGGCATTCAAGAATATACTCTAGAAAGGACTTATCGAAAATCCTATTATTTACCTAGTTAGAGCCATCTTAGTGATGTGGTATCTAACATGTTACGGCCATCACAATGAACTTCAAACGCGTTTCTCTCGGAACTAGTTTTTTTCTAACTGGCGTACACGATATCTCAAGTTCTACTGAACCGATTTATGTCAAATTTATATGAAAATAATCTGCATACATCTCTCTATCGCATGAACCAATAAAAAATTATAACTTTTTAATTTTACTATTTTTAAAAAATCGGTAAACGCAAAAAAAACGTTTTAAACAGCATTTTTGTTTTCAAACGGCCGCCATTTTGTTAAAACCCATGTTTTTGACTTGTCCGAGGTTCATGCCATAGCGACATCTTTACTGATTCAGAATCTGTTCGATTTTTTTGTTTCAGATAACCAGAAGGACTGGAATCGTGTACGCCATGGCACAACTTTTTTTTGAACACCCTCACTTCACCAGCATGTAACTATTCTAATTATGAATATTTTTTTTCCGTCTTATTTTTGTTTTATTGTTGAAAGATAGATAAACGAATAATGATATAATGGATAGTAAAAATATTCTTTGTTTTATTTTTACGGAGTTCGAAAAAACGTCCGAAATTCGTGTCTCTACACTAGAATACCCCCTTAAAAGATTTTTTTTTATAGATTAATAAAGGAAGGCATGTGCTAACCATTAACTGTTACTTGCCTAATTGTTTTCTAGTTTTTAGTACATTGAACCGTTTAACTTAAGAAGTTTTTTTTTTACTTTTTTAAAATTTTTGAAACATCAATAACATTGTGATTGACTGCGCTTTCCATTCCGCCCGCATTATATTTATTCTATAAATAAGAAATAGTTAGAAATTCAACTAGAAAGTAGCCACATTTTGTAACACTGTGTGCGGTTGGTTTTTATTCAGTTCGGTTTGTACTGCTGCTTAAGTTCTTCCCAAGGTAACAGGCAGGCAACAAGTAGATCATGATATGTAATCCATTTGACCATCGAGTCTAGAAGCAATTGTTATTCAATTGCAATACGGCGTTTAGCGATCGTTCGCAATGCCGTTGTTACCGTCTCGTCAAACAAAATCCTGTGCGATTTCTTGCAAAGTTCGTTTCATTGAACTCTGGCGTTTTTTGTTCTCTAAATGGACCAGTCTAACTAAATTTTTGACGTAGGACTACGTCTTTCATTTCTATACTGGGGTGTAATTTCAAAGTTTCGAAAACGAAAGCGTTACGCCCGAGAACGAGATTTTGAGCGTTGATAGCTCCTAAACAACTGAACGAAATGATATGATAAACACTTCATTCGAAAGATAAAATGTCTACGCGTTATATGCTTGTTACTTTCTGATCCAAAATCTTGTTTCAATAGCCCTAAAATTGCTTTCAAAACAGGCTATTGAAATCACACCAATCGGTATATAAGCGAGTGCCGCTCGGAAATCCACTCAGTTACGATTGCGCAACGTTTCAGGTACGATCGCTGGAATGGATGGATGTTTCCCTAACACAGACTTCAAAACCATGGAGCCTGTAGAAATCAGCATAGCAAATTAGATGTAAGCTGCTGGTGCTTTTGTACTCGCTTGCGTTTCTGGAAATCGGAATGTTTCTCTAACACAGACTTCAAAACCATGGAGCCTGTGGGAATCGGCATAGAAATTTAGAAACAAGCAGTGGGAACTTTCGTACTCGTTTGCGTTTTTGCAAATTGGAATGTTTCCCTAACACAGACTTTAAAACCATGAAGCCTGGGGAAATATGCAAACTATGAGTACTTTTGTACTCGCTTGCATTTTTGCAAACCGGAATGTGTTTTCCCAATACAGATTCCGAAACCAAGAAGTTGGGAGAATCGGCATTGCAGATACATTCAAGTCGGCAATACTTTTATACCCCCAAACATACACTCCAGAATTCGTTTTGCTATCACGGTCTACAAAAGCGGGTACAAATGCATCGCTTTGGCTCGATTATTCAAGACTGCATTGACTTCTACGCAAACCGTTTGATGATTAGGCAAAATGTTGATAACTATTTGCTGTGATAACTACTACCATAATGCATGAACTGACTTAAATTGAGATTTGTTTGCAATTGAATTCGTAAATAGTTCCATTCGTTCACTATTTTAATCAATAATTTAATCAACACACAAAAGATAGCACTGTGCAGTGGCGATATCGTACCCAATAAGGATCATCCGAGGTGGGATTATTGCTAATTGAAGAAACACAATTGATTACTAAGCCAACGGCAGTCCTACGTCAACCTTGCAGTTATATCATAGGTATAACCTATCCATAGTTTTTATTTTTGAATTTTGACTCAAACTCAATGCCAAAACGAATATCATTTCGAGTGTGGTAAATATCAATTAGTTGCTTTTGATATTTCAGGGGTTTCCAAATGGTGCTCCGCGGGAAATTTGTGCTTCGCGAAGTTACAGCAAATGCTCCCGCCTGAAAACTCACTTTAAAAAAAAAACAATTCTTTAATTTCATTTCACTGGGCATATAGTGATTTATCTTGTTTACTCCGGGTCAGATGTCGTGTAACTGCGACTCGAAACCGGAATAGAGTTGTTCACAGTTGGGTAATGTCAATGCAAATAAGAGTTGTCTTATTGATTAAAACATGCAGATGCTACGTCAAATAATTTTGCTATAAAAAGTGCGCTGCAATAAAAAAAAATCTGAAAACCCCTGTATTATACCATTATTGGTTCATCTATCTTTTATCAATAAAACAAAAATTAAATGGAGGAAAAATATTCATAACTAGAATAGTTAAAAGCTGATGAAGTGAGACAGTTGAAAAAAAAGTTGTACCATGGCGTACACGATTCCAGCCCTTCTGGTTATCTGAAACAAAAAAATGGATGGGTTATATCTATGATATAACCGCAAGGTTGACGTGAGACTATCTTAGCTTAGCAATCATTTGTTTGTATTGATTAAATTTTTGATTGAATGAAACAATTTCCCAACTCAATTAAATGTAAGTAAAACAATTGAACAAAGGCTATGTAAAGTCGATCCATGCATTGTGATAGATTATGTTCTTCGTTTCAAGTAAATTTAATGACAGTCCTTTTACATTTGGTATGATGCCTAGAACAAAATATGTGAACGGATGAATTATCAAACGATTATTTATTTTACTTTTACCCCTGAAGTTTGCATCTCTCAAGTGTGTGTACTTCTCGAACTGCGAATTTGCCTGATTTGATGAACTTCAGGCAGTTAGAGCGTGTAGATAACGCTCAACATTTCACAGTTATTAATTGTTTATCTAATGAAAAATGACATTTTATTAATTGCGATAGATGCGTAGAAATATTCCCTATCAATTGATGCAAACATCTCTCCGATCCAGTAAGAAATGTTCGATTTATAAGCATTTGAAATCTTGCATTTTTTCCTGCGTGTTCTGTGTTTAGGTTTTCATTTTACCCCCCGTATATTCCGGTTAGACGTAGTCCCACGTCAAAAAATCGAACATATTCAGAATCAGTACAGATGCCGCTATCGCATGAACCTCGGAAAAGTCAAAAACACATTTTTTGACAAAATGGCGGCCGTTTGAAAAATAAATGCGGTTTAAAACGTGTTTTATTACGTTTCTCAATTTTTTTAAAATAGTAAAATTTTAAAAATCTCTTTTTTTAGAGGTTTATGCGATGAAGAGATGCCAGCAGATTGTATCTATATAAATTCGACATAAATCGGTTCAGTAGAACTTGAGATATCGTGTACGCTAGTTTGAAAAAAAAAAGTTTCGAGAAAACCGCGTTTGAAGTTCATTATTATGGCCGTATCAGGTTAGATATCGCATCACTAAAATGGATTATCGATAAGTCCTTTCTAGGGCATATTCTTGAATGCTTAAACATTAGAAATATGAAGGAAATTTTTATTGATTTTTTTCAAATTTTTAGACTAGAATACTGCCTTAATGAATGAATTAACCCTTTAGGGTACGATTTAATTTTCAAAAGAACGGACCAAATGCAAACGCTTCGATGGGTCACGCATAGAGTAATTCACTACTCTGCTAAACGTCTTAGCGCCTTGTGATATGCAAGTGTACCACGAAAGAGACTCGATGTTGTACGTGAAAGGGTTAATGAACTCGCTGATAACCGCTCATTAACGCTCAATTTGCGCTCGATTGGTCGATGAGCTATGCCTACGCACTTCCATGGATTCATGGGAATCATCCGAACAATGAACATGGCAGTGAGTGGAGTTATTTTTGACGCCACCCTTGAAGTGCATTGTTTGCCGACCAGTATACTTTGCCACGAACGAAATGGTCGATAGTTGGGTGACGTGGTGGGTTGCAACGGCGGTTATGATGGATACCGACTGGTCACTTCTCTGTTAGTGGTACGTACACTTCTCACAGACAGGGATCACGAAACCGTGCGGTCATGCGAAGCGTGTGGTTCTCCAAACTGATGGGGGCGAAGCAGATATAGATAGCCCTTGACCTCCCCCCAGCTTGACACACTGAGTTTGACACTTTCTGTTGTATTGAAGAATGTTTTCCTGTTTCTCAGAAACATGTACTATTTCAAAGTATAAAACATAATTTTAATATTGAAACTTTCGACAAATTTCGAGCAATCTACAGCTTAGAAACTGTGTGATGAAATGTCGAACAAAAACAGTGCGTTTTAACGCATCACGAGACTTATGTTGTGCTCAAGTACAAAACGTTTCTCGAAACGTTGTTCCACCGCCAAGTAAGTTTTCAAAGTTACCAAAAAAGAATGCAAAAAGGGGATGAATTGATGGTTTGGCACAGTTTTTCGATGCGTATGCATTATGCAGTCACTCCCCTAGGGAACCCAATTTACTTGTATCGCCTTCAGAAATGTGAAACTACATCGAGAATGTGTCAAAATGCTTGTTGATGTAACCGAAATTGGCGTTGAATTCTGACTCACATCAACGATGTCAACGGAAAACGGTATATATCGAGATCCGGAGGCGGGAATGTAGATGGATTGGGCATACATTGCGTGAAAAAAATGCGAACGAGATCCGTCGACAGGTGCTGGACTGGAATTCGCAAACTAGGATGGAATGCGGCATCCCAGGAGAGGCAGATGGGGAGGATTATGGGAATGAAACATTTTTTTTTTATATTGCGTTTCATTTTTATTTCTGGCGATTTCATCACAAACTCAATATCAGCCATTTCGGTGGTTAGTTACCGCATTTCTCGGTCGACTGTCAGGGAGAATGTTTCACAGCTCCCCTGGAATGTTTTAAACACATTTGCTAATTTGCGGTAAGCAGCTCGTCTAGCGTACCCGTATGCAAGGAACTAGTATGAAGAGTAGAGCACCCTTGTCCTGGAGTAACTTTGATACACCAAGATGACAAAATGGGTGAAAGAAAGAGGATGTTAAAGATTTTGTTCAGTTTGCTTCAGCACCAAATTGAATATGTTGCTGGTTGTAATGAAAATATGTTCTGTGTTCTGTATTCCATTTCAATTGAAAGTTATTTGACCCTTGAACACATCCCGTATAAAGGCATTAAAGTTAAAAGTATATATTTTTTTCGCAATTCGCCAAAAATGACTTTTTTCAAAAATTCATAACTTTTGAACTACTAGACCAGATGATCGCCATATCAAATTAAATCCAATTAGCTGGTCTTTTTTTGGAAAAATACTACAGCTGCAGAAAATTTGGATAATGTTTTCGTTATTATTGATTGTATTTCTTTTTTATAGGCGCTATATTGTTTTATATTTTTCCTGGAAAGCTGAGGATTTTTCACATAACATATCTCGAAACTGTGATATTCCGGCAAACAACACACAACACTATCAATTGCTTGAAAACCGACATCCAAATCTTTCTTAATGTCATAATGAACACACTCGTACTGTCATTCCGACTACACACTAAATCTAGGATCCACATCCTCCCCTCACGTTAAAATGTAACGATACTAGAAAGCATCGTACAAGAATGATCTAAATCATTCATTAGGATCATCGATCACACCAAGGAATCTCTGGGGTATTCTGATTTGCCACGCATCCAGGCGCTTTGTGATAGATTCTCCGTTTTCTGTGTCAAAATAGCTGCCAGATCTTTGAGTTGATTCAGGAACTTCCTCCCGCACTATTTAATGGAAATGTGAATCAATTTAGAGAAAAAAGGAAAAAAAACATCGCCCACATATTTTCATTTTAAAACAAAAATCCCAGTTTTGTTTTGCTTGATTTCTTCCGCTAGATTCCATCCGTATATAATTGAGGTGTCTACCATTCGCCTTAATCCGTTCAAGATCATTCTTAACTACATCGCTCATCATAAAGTTTCATCGCGATCTCTCATACAGAACGTTTAATCAATGATTGAATGATTTCTTCCTTTCTCTGCTCTGACTCCGCTTTGTATATGTTGAGGGGCAAATTATCTTCAAATGGCTTGAGCAGTCACGAGTCCGATAGCCATTTTGATGCCGCTTTCTCCTGCTTAACCTGTACCACTTTTGTTTTTTTGACGTAGGGCGTCTTACATTAAGGGTGCCAAATCAGAAAACAGGTCACACTTTTATGAAATAAAGTTAACGTTAATAACTATCTTTGCTGCGAACGGATTTTAACGATTTACATACCAACCGAATCGGAAATTTTCTAAGATTTGTTTTGTATGCTATACATTACAATCCTATAGTCTGTCTGGTTTAAATTGATGAAAATTGGAAGCACTCCCATTCCCCCATACATTTGTTCTGTCCATTTGTGTGCTTTCCCGAACAGTGCTGTCAATAACGGGCACCTTATACAGCCGCTTGAATAGAAACAACGAAGGGGGATAGCGACAAGAGAATATTTGCCTAGTAAACTCCACTCTTGCATAGTAAGTAGTAAATGCATCTCCTCTGAGGCAAATTCTCAGAATCTTTCTGTGCCAGAAACAACAAAGATCGTTTATTCTGCTCGTTTTGTGTTTCCCCTCGAATTGCCTGCACGGAAGATGCCTCTCGTTGAATACTCAGTGCAATGCGTGTATTGAAGAAACAAATTGCGACATATGACCAATTAGTGTATTGTTCTCGCAGAGGTAAGGAAGAATCGTTGCTTCTCGAAATGATTCTACAAAACCACGCAAGGCATTAAACCTTTTCAGGGTCCCCGGAACTTTTTATCGAAGAGTAATTTATGAAAGTTCGACGTATTCGCAAATAATATCCGAAATGATATACCAACAAATTTTAAAAAAAGTAAAAGGGTCTGAGCCTAGGGGCACAGACGGAAGTTTGACGTAGGACTGTGATTGTTCAGAACACTTGGTTATTTCAAATGTTATCTTTTTCATTGTTCAGAAATCTGTTAGCTTAACTCTTTTGAAACTCTAAATAGTAGTCCAGAAAAGGGCCGTTTGGTGTATGTACTCATCACCTTCAAACGGTTTGTAACGAACGAAGAATGACAACAAAATTCTGGCAGGAAGTTCAACTGTTTAACTGAAAATGATTAATGAATATCAGTGGGACACATTTGTAAATATGTGAATCGGTAAACAAAAAAATATATATATCGTCTTGATTACATTGAATATGAAATTTATGGGGAAGATACGAAAAAACAATTTGAAAACTCTCATGATTTTGTGATATTTTGAGGTAAAATACACATGAAATCATGAAGTTGCTTTATTTTTAATGGATAGCTATGGTATTGTGATTTCTTTCCATTGCCTTATTCTTATTATTAGTCTTATTCGAAACTATCACAATCAAGTCGTGTTGGTTCTACTGCTCAATCTAACATAGAAGGAATTGAGACATTGAGAATTATGAATATGAGTGATGAAGAATATTAATATTTCATTTCGTTTCATTTTTGTGATGCGATGTAATGCCGATCTTAATAAGTTTTCTCAAGATAATCGCTTTCCTCTTAGCTTTGATTAAATCTTGCATGAAGTTTGAGTGATGCATGAAATCTTGCATCTGATTACTTCAACATCTTGCTAATTTGTTAGATAGAACGAATTATTGCACGCAATTTTGAGTTACATACAACATTCATGGGAACGAAGTTGGAAGATAATACATGATTTACCTCCGCATCCGCTCGCAAAACATACCTCTTTTATTTGTTTAATTGCTCACTTGTTTTATTATTTCCAGCGTTGATGTTTCAGGCGAAAAAAATGCTGGATAGATTTGCCAACTAATGGTATATATTATAACATATATCGTAAGAACGATTCTGCGTAATATGCATTGGAAAACTCTTAATAAACGTAGAGTGACCCCCCTATATAGAAATCAAAAATGCGTAGTCCTACGTCCTAAGCGGTCGTGTCTCGGATACAACCTCTCGAATTATTTTTCGCAATACTACGCGATGTACCGACTTCCACCAAGGTGATTCCAGGCCTTTCTCCATTCTCAATACTTTCCGGTTCCTCACATGACTCCTCCGAAAACGAAGTATCACTTATCCACCAAAATCTGTTCATCTTAACCGAAATTTAACAATTAATGTTGTAAACTGATATCAGTGTTTGTAATTTTCAATTTGTTTAAACGTCAACGTCATTTCCGTTTGTTCCATTTTATGAGCGGGCAGCGTGGCTGTTTTTTTTGTAAATATTTTATTATTTCAATTAATTTATTTTTAAATGTCTGTCTGCTTTGAATATTCGACCACATAAATAAATTCTATTTATATGCTGGTCTTGGGCATTACCCGACTCAGCTGTTTTATACCGAACAAGTTGGCCTTGGGCTTGACCCGACTCAACTATTCCTTGAGCTTCACTCGACGAATTTTGATTGTTTTATTTTATTTATTTACTTTTAGTACAAGTTGGCCTTGGGCTTAACCCGACTCAACTGTTTTGGCCTTGAGCTATACTCGACTAAAAACTTTAAGTACAAGTTGGCCTTGGGTTTAACCCGACTCAGCTGTTTTGACCATGACTTATATTCAGCGTGAAACTTTTTATTTATAAGTTGGCCTTTGGCTTAACCCGACTCAACTGTTTTGGCCTTGAGCTATACTCGACTCAAAACTTTAAGTACAAGTTGGCCTTGGGCTCAACCCGACTCAACTGTTTTTACCATAGGAAAATTACCTTCCTAGCAACCCTTTCTCGTCGGTTTCATCCCAATGTCCTGGAAATAAAAGTTATGATGGCGGAGTTTCGAGCGACATAGCATCCTTCACCTCGTGACGACAATATTTGTGTCTACATTCAACTTCCTATAATGCTACCTGCAGAAAATGATTTATCTATTAGAATCATACACCTTACTAGAATTCGGGCTGATTACGAGTACAATGTGGCAGCATGCAGTGGTTACCTGTGAAATCATATTGAAAAAACAGGAAGTGGGTTATATCTATGGTATAACCGCAATGGTGACGTAGGACTATCGTTGATTTAGTGATCATTTGTTTGAAGTTGAATCTGAATTCATTCTGAATGAATGAATAAATGAATATTTGGGGGACTTCGAAAACGAGAGCGTTACGTTGGAGGTACAAGGTTTTATGCATCCAATATTGGATACGAAAATGTCCTACTGATGGGGAAGAATAATCTTCAGAAGCTTTCCTGCTAATTGCACTTGATTGAAAAATCACAGAACTAAATGTATTTGGTCGCAGTATTATATGTATAAAAAACATTCAAATAAATTCGTTCGCTTGCATGTAATTTTCAATTCCAAGGGGAACTGGTTGATTATTTTGCAGCAACGACATCTTTCCGGATTCTCCTCGATTCTTCTCGAAATCCACCAGTGGTTAATGCTAACTCGATTACCACCTGTTGATTGTACTTAATTGAAAAATTACACAATTAATTGTATTTGGTCGCAGTATTAAAAGGATAGAAAACATTACAATAAACTCTTCCGCTTGAATGTGATGGATCGGCATTTCTGCCCTCACTCACAGTTCCAAACAAACTGCATGTCTTTCAGGTCAGGTCAGGCCAGGTAATGAATCCCTCGATCCCTCGCCGTCCAGCTCGTCCAGCACGTTCAGCTCGTTCAATTACGATGTTGTCTTGTCGATGTCCTCACGAAAAATGAATACGTTTCACCACCGGAATATCGCTTAAGTATGCTTTTTGTGCGTGATGTAATCGAGAGAAGGTGTGGTTTACGATGGCAATTTCCGTTGCGCGCGCATACAATATTGGATACGAAAATTTTCTACTTATGGGGGAGAATAATTTTCAGAAGCTCTCCTACTAATTACACTTGATTGAAAAATTACAAAATCAAATGTATTTGGTCGCTGTGTTATATGGTTAGAAAACATTAAAATAAACTCATTCGCATGAATGTATTTTTCAATTCCCATGGAACTGACAGATTAATGTTCAGCAACGATTAGATTTTTCCAGATTTTCCTCGATACTCGAAGCCCATCAGTGGTTAATCCTAACTCTATAACCACCTGTTAATAGCACTTGATTGAAAAATATTTGGTATTTGGTTATACGGTTGAAAAACATTAAAATAAACTCTTTCGCATGAATGTATTTTCAATTCCCAGGGGAACTGGCAGATTATTTTTCAGCAACGATTGGATCTTTCCGGAATTTTCTCGATGCTGAATGGCATCCAAACGAAAATAATTTCGCGCGTGTATGTGTGTGTGTGTGTGGCGGCTTCTTCGATGTCTTCCCGGGGAACAGTTTCTCGACGCTGATACTCTCTTGGTCACCTTCTCTTCTCCTTCTGATCGATCGGCTTTTCTGCCCTCCCTCACAGTTCCAAACAAACTACATGTCTTTCAGGTCAGGTCAGACCAGGTAATGAATCCCTCGATCCCTCGCCGTCCAGCTCATCCAGCACGTTCAGCTCGTTCAATTACGATGTTGTCCTCGCGAAAAATAAATGCGTTTCACCACCAGAATATCGCTTAAGTATGCTTTTTGTGCGTGATTGAATGGAGAGAAGGTGTGGTTTACGATGACTCTCTGAGTTTGAAACTTTCGGCAACTGAGTATTAATCGATTGAAAATTATATAATTTTCATGCGAAACATTTTCCGTTGCGTGCGCATACAATATTGGATACGAAAATTTACTACTTATGGGGAAGAATAATTTTCAGAAGCTTTCCTGTTAATTGCGATTGATTGAAAACCACAAAACCAAATGTATTTGGTTGCAGTATTATATGGATAGAAAACATTAGAATAAACTCTTTCGCATCAATGTATTTTTCAATTCCCAGGGGAACTGGTAGAGTATTTTTCAGCAACGATTAGTTCTTTCCTGATTTTCCTCGATACTCGAAGCCCACCAGTGGTTAATTCTAACTCGATAACCACCTGTTAATAGCACTTGATTGAAAAATATTTAGTCGCAGTGTTACATGGATAGAAAACATTAAAATGAACTCTTGTGCATGAATGTATTTTACAGTAACGATTGGATCTTTCCGGAATTTTCTCGATGCTGAATGGCATCCAAACGAAGAGTTCCGCACATGTATGTGTGTGTGTGGCGGCTGCTCCGATCTCTTCCCGGGGAACCGTTTGTGGCATCACTCTCCTCCTGATGGATTCTCTTCTGGCCTAAGGTGCACAAACAGGCTCTTGGTGACACCGTTCATCCGCGCTTTCATGATAAACGAAGAGCTTCACCACAACAGCGACAACATGCTCCAATCGCTGTTGAATTAGAACTGAGTGGACTTCCAAGCGGCGCTAGCTTATATACCGATTGATAATTTCAATAGCCTGTTTTGAAAGCAATTTTAAGACTATTGAAACAAGTTTTTGGATCAAAAAGTAACAAGTATAGAACGCGTAGACATTTTATCTTTCGAATGAAGTGTTTATCATACCGGTTCGTTCAGTTGTTTAGGAGCTATTAACGCTCAAAATCTCGGTCTCCGGCGTAACGCTTTCGTTTTCGAAACTTTGATTTTACACCCCGGTATAGAAATGAAAGACGTAGTCCTACGTCAAAAAGCGATATTTCAGTACGACGATTTCACTCCCCACGGCCACAGGAAACAAACGAACCCTCACCTGTTCCATCCATATAGAATTCACATAGGACTTGCGTAATGACGACATCATATTTTTCTTACCAATTCTAACATACATCGCCTACTACTCCACCTCGATGTGTATTCCATTGGTTTCATCGGTTTCTCTGTCTAAACCAGAAACAAAAATATGATTTATATTTCTCTTTTTTTATCACTCACCAGTCTGAGAAATCGATTTAATTTATTCTCCTATCTTGTATGGCAGGATCGCCAACGTGATATTTCGGCAAACAACACACAACACTATCAATTGCTTGAAAACCGACATCCAAATCTTTCTTAATGTCATAATCAACACACTCGTACTGTCATTCCGACTACACACTAAATCTAAGATACCACAGAAACCAGGGAGGTGTTTTGTTTCGTTTTTGAATTATGATTTTTCAAAGTTACCCGATGATCCAAAAAATAATTTTCCACTTTTTTTTCCCAAAAATGACTTTCTTCGAAAATTTATTACTTTTTCACTACTGGACCGATCGACATAAAAAATTAAAGCCTACTAGCTTGGGTTTTGGAAAAATATCCCATTTGCCAATTAATTGGGTTATAATCACATACATCCAGACTTGTCGCATAGAAACATTGAACGAAAACTGAAAGCATGTTAACTTTGAAAAATCATAACTCAAAAACGAAAAAAAACGTTGGTTTCGCTGGTTTCGAGATATGTTGTGTGAAAAATCCACAGCTTTCTAGAAAAAATATAAAAAAAACTATAGCGTCCTTGGTCCCGAGAATATGAAAACAATAAAAAACGAATACAATCATTAATAACGAGAGCAAAATTCAAATTTTTGCAGGTATAGTATTTTTTTCAAAAAAGACCAGGTGATTGGCTTAGTTTGATATATCGATAATGTGAATCGGTCTAGTAGTTCAAAAGTTATGAATTTTTGAAAAAAGTCATTTTTGGCAAAATGCGAAAAAAAGTTTTTTTGGACCACCCTAAAATGGAAATGGTCACCCTAACAAAAAAAATTTAAAAAATACCGGTCTCATAATTTGCGATAAAGAACAAAACTACCGCTTTTGACGAAAATCTGAGAACCATCATATCGGTTTGGCATGGAATGGCTGATCATACATTTTTTTTATCCAAAATATATATTTTTATTAAGGCTCATATGGCGTCAGCCTAACGGGGCCGGGAGTTCAATATTTTGACAATGTTTGCTTACAACTATGTTAGTAATATGTAACCGATTACTCGCGGTTGGCTCGAGGTTAGTATTACAAGTGTTCTCATAATTGGGATGTTGCAGTCTTCAGTGCTCTGTACGTGTGCCCGACACGGGATACTTCCTATTGGGATGAAGCTGACCGTTAATCAGCAACGCCCCCCTAGTCTGCACCCCATATCTAGCGTGGTGCGTCTCGACTCGAGGAATCCAGGATAGAATAATCACTAGCCGGCGCAATCATCAGCTCGTGTAGAGTTGTCATGAGCGGTACAACCTTTGGCTCTTGTTGAATCATCAGTGGACTGCACAACCTTCGGCCCGTGTATCTGTAAAGAGTGTGTGTATGTATTGCCGCGACTAATTAAATTTTTTTTAGATCGGATAGGAGGGATATGAAACAGGGATACATCGAAGGAAACATCATTAAACGTTGACATCAGCGTTTCTGAGGAACAGGTGTAGATGGAGCAGAAGATCAGGATCACGGCTACCTAAGATATCCCGGACGGGGATATCCGATTGTCTGCCTTGTGCCCTCAATGCTCTGTCATACATTTTAAATCATAAATAATAAATTTATATTCACATGCTTCGGTATCTTCATTTTCATTTCCCTTACAGATTTGTAACGTGTCACGTATCTCAATGAGAATGTAAAATCATAGTGAATCAATTGACATATTGGAATAACCTGTTATCCTGAAAGTAACTAAAAGTTTTTGTTTGTGAAGTTTTGACTCTACCCTTTTATTGCATGACCTTGAGCCGCTGTTAGCGAAGGGAAATACGAGTATATTTCATGCGACAAAAAACTTTAATCCTGATCGATAATACCTTCAACGAGAAGAACCTAACCTCCTTTTGAACAAAGTTTCATCATTACCGGTTGTGTGTTAGTTAGCATTACAATCAGTACCCCAACAACGACAGATTGGGTGTTTGTTCGATCCTCGGAATCGATATTGAATCTTTTAGAAACTTTTATCCATTCGGTGTCACAATTTCGGTCACAATCGAATGGAGCAACTGGAAGAGGGTTGAATCGAGTGAAATAAAGCACTTCAAATAATTTGATTTCCAACTGATTTAGTTTCATAATGCTGGGTAGTTTCAGGAAGCTTCTAACTAAAATCAAACACTAATCTCGGGTTCCGGCAGCCAGCGGTGCGGTGTACATTGCATTGGACATTTATTGTTGTTTTGTTTCCGATGTGAGCATTGAAGGTGTGGGTGTGAGAAGCCAATGCGAATGAAATGTGAGCCTGTTTGAAAGCGTCATCTGGATGCATAGGATTGATTGAATTGGAAATTGAAAATATCCCTATTACAATAGGATGCACTGTGTTTGTGGATACCGGAGGTCAGCGAAAGCGGTTCCATTCGAATGGAAACGTTTATTACGACGGATAAGGCTGACGAGATGGTACACATAACCGGCCTTGGGAAGCTTATTGTATATTTATATGCGACCTAATTGCACCAGCTTCCATTGTTACATTTGCAGAGGGTGTTCTAAAGACTAAATACATAACAATACACAGACTGGTATATTGGAACCCAATTATGCCGAAAGCGATTAGCGGAAGCAATACAAAGTTTTGCAATAGTAATGAGGATACGGAACGACAATGTACTGATTCATATACTGCCGTTTTACGCATAGTTGTCCCATGTAACGTTTTTCTTTATCCCTTCTGTTTATTTTAGGCACATTAGCATTTTAGCTGTAACAGAGCCGAATTTTGATCGTGTACATGTCACATGTTTATCATATCTATAAATTAGTACATTACACAGTTGCCATTTTCCAGCGTTTTAGAGTATTCCCTTCTCTACCATTGCATATGGTACACATTTACACAGTAGCCATTTAGGCGTAAGAGTTTTTCCTTCTGTTCTTCCATTATCCAGTTAGACCAAATAGCGGAGACAGTTGATTGATTATTGTTGAGTTATTTATAGAACAGCAGCCCGATGTGTCTTGCAGAGCAGAGCAGTTGTATGGATGAATCGATCTTATTTCGACCGTGGATCGATCTCCATCGCTGATGATTATTGTGTGGACGTAGTTATTCTGTAACAACACAGAGATGGTCAATGAGGGCCCTGAGTTTTGAACTCACGATCGATCGCTTACTGAACGAACGCGCAACCAATGTGGCTACGGAGACCCCCCATGTCACGTTTTGACAATGTTCACTTTTCTTCATTAAACGGTGTTTTTATGCCTAGTCTTCCGGAAAAATACGAAAAAGTCATATTTTGTTCCCAGTTTAAAAAATAAATCTACATTAAACTCAATTGTCCCATGTTGATATTCTATTTATAACTGTCCCACCATATATTTTTTGTAGATCCATATCAAATGAATTGGTTCATGTACAACAATTTTATGTCTCGCTTTCAGCAGGGCTAATGTACTTATTTTTGGTTTGGAAGAACGAACTAATTCTCAAATACAGGGTTGCCAACTATAATTTTAAAAAATCAGGAAAAATAAAAATCAGGGGAAATCAGGAACGTTCAAATTGGGTTTCCGGAAAATAATCCGACATACATTTATTCAATTTTCTATGCATAATTATAGATTATAGCCTCCCACAAAATGTTAGCTTTCTCGTCGAAAATTGTCAAGGTATTTTTTTACCTTGAATTTTACAGGGATTTGACCCTATGATAATCTGAAGGTGCAATACTCGATTAGTTCAGCCGGGGGGATAACACCTTTCAGTCATATTCCAAAGTAATGTGTTATGTTGTCGAAGTTTGTCAATGTCCCAAAGAAACACATAACATATATTTTCATATAGTTTTTGAATCATGTATCCTACATAGTAGGATTCTGGAGTGAAAGAAAGAAATATTTCGCAACACTATCCTCAATGTTCATTCATTCATATCGTGTTGACAGTGAGGTTCGTATTTTGTCATTGTGAAGTGGAAACCATAATGGATGTCTCAAGTGGAATAAACGCACTTATAAAATAAACATTTTGAATTAATTTTACTTTTTCTGTCTATACACTGTCTTTGGGCAGAAAACTGTCTTCGGATATGCTAATCTGATGGAGCATCTTTCTTTCACTTCTACATCATGCTTTAATACAGGGTTTTCCATTTCGGGCTTCCGAAAGTATACAGCCCTGCGCTGACAACCGTTTGACATAGCTGTCAACCAAAGCATCATATCGTTAGTTGAATGTCTGCCATTTTACAATATGGATCGTTTTAGCATCGCACAACGTGTTAATTTTGTTAAATTATACTATAAAAATGATGAAAAACCGGCAAATGTTTTTCGAGCATTACGGACGGATTTTGATCGTCATGGACGGCCTACAGAGCACGCAATCGCTAATGTAGTGCGTAAATTCGAACAAACTGGATCCGTAGCGGATATTGCGAAACCTGTGCATCATCGTAATGTGCGTTCGGCTGAAAATATTTCTGCTGTTGCTGCCAGTGTGGAGGATGACCCCAATGTTTCGATTCCACGGCGTGCTCAGCAATTGGGCTTGTCAAACACATCATTGTGGCGAATTTTGCATTTGAACTTGCACCTACATCCATATAAAGTCCAACTGGTACAAAAATTAGAGCGTGGTGACCATGGAATACGTCGGGCATACGTCGATTGGGTGAACGAACAACAGCAGCAAAATGCTGAATTTTCGCATCAAATTTTCTTCAGCGATGAGGCACATTTCGAGCTCGGTGGCTATGTGAAAACCCAAAATTTCCGTATATGGGGCTCAAAAAATCCACACGTGATTGTTGAGAGGTCATTGCATCCGCCAAAAGTCACTGTTTGGTGCGCATTATGGTCTGGTGGAGTCATCGGGCCGTAATTCTTTGAAAATAAGGACGACGAGACGGTAACTGTGAATGGTGAGCGCTATGGCCGCATGTTAACCGATTTTTTGACGTAGGACTACGTCTTTCATTTCTATACCGGGGTGTAAAATCAAAGTTTCGAAAACGAAAGCGTTACGCCGGAGACCGAGATTTTTGAGCGTTAATAGCTCCTAAACAACTGAACGAACCGGTATGATAAACACTTCATTCGAAAGATAAAATGTCTACGCGTTATATACTTGTTACTTTTTCATCCAAAAACTTGTTTCAATAGCCTTAAAATTGCTTTCAAAACAGACTATTGAAATCACCAATCGGTATATAAGCGAGCGCCGCTCGGAAATCCACTTAGTTATAATTGAACAGCGATTGGAGCATGTTGTCGCTGTTGTGGTGAAGTTCATCATGAAAGCGCGGATGAACGATGTCACCAAGAGCCTTTGGTGCACCTTAGGCCAGAAGGGAATCCATCAGGAGGAGAGTGCTGCCACAAACGGTTCCGTTTGAGACATCGGAGCAGCCGCCACACACACACATACACGCGCGGAACTTTTCTCGTTCGGATGCCATCCAGCATCGAGAAGATTCTTGACCTGAAACGCATTCAGTTTGGAACTGTGAGGGAGCGCAAAAAAGCCGATCCATCAGAAGAAAAAGAGAAGACGACCGAGATAGTATCAACATCGGAAAAAGGTTCCGTTTGAGACATCGAAGCAGCCGCCACACACACATATATACGTGCGGAAATTCTTTCGTTTAAATGCCATCCAGCATCGAGAAGATTCCGGAAACATATTTGTCGTTGTTGAAAAATAATCTGCCAGTTCCCCATGGGAATTGAAAAATACATTCATGTAAAAGAGTTTTTTTAATGTTTTCTAACATATAACATATGCGACCAAATACAATTGAATTTGTGATTTTTCAATCAAGTGAAATTAACAGGTGCTTATCGAGTTAGCATTAACCACTGGTGGGCTTCGAGTATCGAAGAGAATCTGAGAAAATGTTATTGTTGCTGAAAAATAATCTGCCAGTTCCCCTGGGAATTGAAAAATACATTCATCCGAAAGAGTTTTTGACGTAGGACTACGTCTTTCATTTCTATACCGGGGTGTAAAATCAAAGTTTCGAAAACGAAAGCGTTACGCCGGAGACCGAGATTTTGAGCGTTAATAGCTCCTAAACAACTGAACGAAATGGTATGCTAAACACTTCATTCGGAAGATAAAATGTCTACGCGTTCTATACTTGTTACTTTTTGATCCAAAAACTTGTTTCAATAGTCTTAAAATTGCTTTCAAAACAGGCTATTGAAATCACCAATCGGTATATAAGCGAGCGCCGCTCGGAAATCCACTTAGTTCTAATTGAACAGCGATTGGAGCATGTCGCTGTTGTGGTGAAGCTCTTCGTTTATCATGAAAGCGCGGATGAACGGTGTCACCAAGAGCCTGTTTGTGCACCCTAGGCCAGAAGGGAATCCATCAGGAGGAGAGTGATGCCACAAACGGTTCCCCGGGAAGACATCGCTACACACACATACACGCGCAGTATTCTTTCCGTTTGGATGCCATTCAGCATCGAGAAAGTTCCGGAAAGATCTAATCATTTCTGGAAAATAAACTGCCAGTTCCTCTGGGAATTTAAAAATACATTCATGCACAAGAGTTCATTTTAATGTTTTCTATCCATGTAACACTACGACTAAATATTTTTCAATCAAGTGCTATTAACAGGTGGTTATCGAATTAGTATTAACCACTGGTGGGCTTCCAGTATCGAGGAAAATGTGGAAATATCTAATCGTTACTGAAAATAATCTGCCAATTCCTCTGGGAATTTAAAAATACATTCATGTGAAAGAGTTTATTCGAATGTTTTCTATCCATGTAACACTGTGACCAAATACATTTAGTTTTGTGATTTTTCAATCAATCGCAATTAACAGGATAGCTTCTGAAGATTATTCTTCCCCATCAGTAGGATATTTGCGTATCCAATATTGTATGCGCCCGCAATCGATTATTGCTCAGTCGCCGAAAGTTCCGAGCTCAGAGAGTTCATTCCCCTCTAGTTTGCCTTCCAAATTGCCATCGTAAACCACACCTTCTCTCGATTCAATCACACACAAAAGCATACTTAAGCGATATTCTGGTGGTGAGACACATTCATTTTTCGTGAGGACATCGACAAGACAACATCGTTGCCTAACGTGCTGGAGGAGGTGGACGGCGAAGGATCGACACATACACGCGCAGAATTCTTTCCGTTTGGATGCCATTCAGCATCGAGAAAGTTCCGGAAAGATCTAATCACTGCTGGAAAATAATCTGCCAGTTCCTCTGGGAATTTAAAAATACATTCATGTGAAAGAGTTTATTTGAATGTTTTCTATCCCTGTAACACTGTGACCAAATATGTTTCAATCAAGTGCTATTAACAGGTGGTTATCGAATTAGTATTAACCACTGGTGGGCTTCCAGTATCGAGGAAAATGTGGAAATATCTAATCGTTACTGAAAATAATCTGCCAGTTCCTCTGGGAATTTAAAAATACATTCATGTGAAAGAGTTTATTCGAATGTTTTCTATCCATGTAACACTGTGACCAAATACATTTGGTTTTGTGATTTTTCAATCAATCGCAATTAACAGGATAGCTTCTGAAGATTATTCTTCCCCATCAGTAGGATATTTGCGTATCCAATATTGTATGCGCCCGCAATCGATTATTGCTCAGTCGCCGAAAGTTCCGAGCTCAGAGAGTTCATTCCCCTCTAGTTTGCCTTCCAAATTGCCATCGTAAACCACACCTTCTCTCGATTCAATCACACACAAAAAGCATACTTAAGCGATATTCTGGTGGTGAGACACATTCATTTTTCGTGAGGACATCGACAAGTCAACATCGTTGCCTAACGTGCTGGAGGAGGTGGACGGCGAAGGATCGACACATACACGCGCAGAATTCTTTCCGTTTGGATGCCATTCAGCATCGAGAAAGTTCCGGAAAGATCTAATCATTTCTGGAAAATAATCTGCCAGTTCCTCTGGGAATTTAAAAATACATTCATATGAAAGAGTTTATTTGAATGTTTTCTATCCATGTAACACTGTGACCAAATATGTTTCAAGCAAGTGCTATTAACAGATGGTTATCGAATTAGCATTAACCACTGGTGGCCTTCCAGTATCGAGGAAAATGTGGAAATATCTAAACGTTACTGAAAATAATCTGCCAGTTCCTCTGGGAATTTAAAAATACATTCATGTGAAAGAGTTTATTTGAATGTTTTCTATACATGTAACACTGTGACCAAATATGTTTCAATCAAGTGCTGTTAACAGGTGGTTATCGAATTAGTATTAACCACTGGTGGGCTTCCAGTCTCGAGGAAAATGTGGAAATATCTAATGGTAGCTGAAAAATAATCTGCCAGTTCCCCTTGGAATTGAAAATTACATTCAAGCGAAAGAGTTTATTTTAATGTTTTCTATCCATAAAATATCCATATAATACATTTGGGTTTGTGATTTGTCAATCAAGTACAGTTAGCAGGTTAGCTTCTGAAGATTATTCTTCAGAACAAGGTTTTTCGTATCCTATATTGGATGCATTAAACCTTGTGCCTCCAACGTAACGCTCTCGTTTTCGAAGTCCCCCAAATATTCATTTATTCATTCATTCAAAATGGATTGAGATTCAACTTCAAACTAATGATATCTAAATCAACGATAGTCCTACGTCACCCTTGCGGTTATACCATAGATATAACCCACTTCCTGTTTTTTTTAAATGTTTTCTAACATATAACGCTGCAACCAAATACATTTGTTTTTTGATTTTTCAATCAAGTTCAATTAGCAGGAAAGCTTCTGAAGATTATTCTTCCCCATCAGTAGGATATGTTCGTTTCCAATATTGGATGCGCGGAAAATGTTTCGCATCGCGAAAAACATAATTTTCAATCGATTATTGCTCAGTCGCCGAAAGTTTCAAACTCAGAGAGTTCATTCGCCTCTAGTTTGCCTTCCAAATTGCCATCGTAAACCACACCTTCTTTCAATTCAATCACGGACAAAAAGCATACTTAAGCGAAATTCTGGTGGTGAAACGCATTCATTTTTCGTGAGAACATCGACAAGACAAGATCGTTATTGAACGAGCTGAACAAGCGGAATGAGCTGGACGAGCTGGACGGCGAGGGATCGAGGGATCGACAGATTAATCACCTGGCCTGACCTGGCCAGAAAATTGGTTCCGTTTGATGCATCGGAGCACCCACCACATACACATACCCATACACACAATTGTTTCGTTTCGTACATGGGCTCACCAATCAAACCATCTGGCAATCACTCATTTCAGGTCCACATAACACCAAGCCGGTACTTTTCAGGAGAACTTCACAACTTTGGAAGAGTTCAATTGAAGTTTTCTAAATATATATGATAATTTTATACATATACTCATCCGCTCACAGATTTACAAGAACTTTCAGCAATCTTGCAATTTATTCATTCATCCATTTATTATGAATTGATTCAGATACAACTTCAAACAAATGATCACTAAACCAACGATAGTCCTACGTCACCCTTGCGGTTACCCCACAGATATAAACCACTTCCTGTATTTTGGCACAAATTGAAGATATGACATGTTTTTTTTATCTGTATTATAATGATTTTCAACTCATTTGGCTGGTTCGTCACGTTTACTTCCATTTTTGGAAGAATGTCGGAAGTGAGAATTGAACTCGTGACCTTCAGCGCGAGAGGCATGGGTGTTACCACTACGCCAGATCGCCTCCACTAGGATGACATGTGGTTTTAAGCAGGACGGCGGCACGTGCCACGCAATACGACCGAACATGGCCATATTGTGAACGAAATTTGAGGGACGCATAATGTCGCGTTTTGGTGATGCCAATTGGCCGTCCAGATCATGCGATTTGAACCCGCTAGATATTTTTTTGTGGGGTTATGCGAAAGACCGTGTCTATGCCAACTATCCGCAAACTCTTGAACATTTGAAAGACAACATTCGTGAAGTTATGACCGAGATACCGCCCCATATGTGCCGAAAAGTCATCGAAAAATACCTGTTCCGGATCAAGGTGTGCGAGGAAGCCCTAGGTGGACATTTGAGTGATGTTGTATTTCACACATAATGGCATAAACCAAACTTTAATTTGAAATAAAAGTTTCATCGAAATTCGAATTCTAAGTGTGTTTTATTTTAATTTACTTTCGGAATTTAAAGTTGGAAAACCCTGTATATAGTTTTTCTGAATCTATATTGCATACTACGATTTAATAAAAAAAAGTTCGGTTCCTCTGGCTTCTTAGTTTTGAAGTTTGTGTTAGGGAAATGCATATAAGGACATATTTGCTCCCCCATACAGACTATGTGGGAGCAAATATGTCTCACACAGTATGTATGTGGGAGCAAATGTACAATGACGATTTCCTCACACACCTTGTTTTTGTAGTCTTTGTTGGGAAAACCGTATTCCGTTGTTACTCTGGTTGCTCATTTTAGTCGGTACAATTTGTCGAGCATACAGTCAATCTCAAAATAAGGTATACACCTCGTTCTGGTTTATTATTTTTGAGTTTTTCGGGGTTAAAAAGTGAATAACTAAATGCGACTTATATTCATCGTAAAATCGATCCATTTTACTCTCATGTAGTGATAAGAAAAACATTAAAATGGTCACATTTCTATTTCATAATTGAAATACAAACTCCAATAAATAAATCTCCAATTAAGACGTGGCAAAATTGAATGTACAGTTAAAGTTTTTCTTAAAAAGAAAATTGAAATCAGTTAAGAAATGTTAACAGATAACAAAAATCAATTCTCCTAGTATTTGGTATGACCCCATTTTGGCGTCCAGCACTTCCTGCAAGTGCCGAGGCGAGATTTCTGGTCTCTGTAGACCTCCCAGATCTCCGTAATCGTCGTTTTGAGTTCCGCTTCGTTCCCAGGGTTTATCATTCTTCAGATGGTTCTTGATTTTCCACCATAGATACTCAATAGTGTTCAAGTCCGGTGATTGCGGAGGTATTTTGAGTTAATTGGGACATTTTAGAGCATATCCTGACCATGAAGTCAGTTTGCTTCGGGGCATTATTCTGTTGAAAGCAGTAATCACAATGGAGACCCAATTTCTGAACGGAGTCTGCAGGTTACGTTTCAGGAAGATCAATTAAGCCATTTTGTCCATCGCCGGATCGATAAACTCCATAGTTACAGTACCAGAAGCCGCCAATGTACCATACATCAACTGAACACCGCCGCCGTGTTTTACTGTGGTAACCAAATGTTGAATGTGAAGCACCGATCCTGGTTTCCTCCACGCCATCTGTCTTCCTTCCGATTCAAAAAGATTGGTTTTCGGTTCATCTGTATAAAAGACCTAGTTCCAGAACTTACTTACTTAGGCCTGTTTACATGTGCCTTAGAAAACTCTAGTCATTTTTCCATATTCACCTTCGAGATGAAAAACTTTTCACGGCCAACACGATCTCTCAGGTTGTTCCTGTATGCTGCTCTCCGGACAGTGTCTGCGCAGACAGGTCTTCCAATGATGCCGGCTACTTCGGTAGTCAATTTAGGAGTGTTTGTTTAGGGTTCTTTCGCAATTTTCGCACAATTACTCGTTCATCGTCAGGAAGTAGGATCCGTTTGCGTCCTCTTCTCGGAAGATTTTCCATGGTTCCTTCGTATTTCCACTTGTCTATGATTTTTTTTTACTGTAGAGTGGGTTCTTTCGACAGTAGTTGCTATTTCCCGCAATGTATTTCCTCGAAAAGTCTTACTTATTATCTTTGTACGTGTAACAATATTTATTTCGTTCCTCTCACTTGCCATTTTTGTAGAAACATTTTCAAGCAACTACAAAAAACAAAAACCAACACTGCCCAAGTAGTGGTTTGGTGTTGACGTCACAAACTGACGAAAGAAAGTATGCTAATTCACAGAGATCTTACTAAAAAAGTTAATTTGTTCGGAGAAATTTGAGGTGTACACTCAATTTTGCTTAGAATGTTTTCAATTTCTCGGAATAAAAAGTTAGTAAAAAACTTTTCGCGAAATTTTCTGGCGCGCATAGTTAGTCAAATGTGTGTGTTATTAATATGCATCAAAAGAAGAAATGTATTCAAGATATTTTGTACCAAATAAATGGAGAGTATCGTCGAGTAGCATGTGTTCCATCAATTTTGCCAAAGACTGTAAATTGAGTGAATGAAATCGTGGGATTTAGGACATTTAGACAAAGCTTGACATTTCACAATTATTCCACTGTTTATCTCAAGAAAAACAGAATCTCATTCATTGTGATAGATGCGTAGAAATATTTCCTATCAATTGATTCAAACATTTTTGCGATCTATTAAGAATTGTTCGAGTTATAAGCATTTGAAATCTTTCAGAGTTTAGATTTTAATTTTACCTCCCATATATTCCTGTTAGACGTATTCTCACGTCAAAAGAGCGGGTGGTTTTTAAGACGTACAAAGAGAAGTTTTTTTAATCATCATTTTGAATCATATCATCGAAGAAAACCTAAATGTCGATTCTTTTCAACTGAACCCAAACTCCAATGCCATTGTTTTATCGCAGCGTATTTGTGCTTTGCAGGTGTTGGAAAATGTTCGATTTTACAGAAATAGATAATTGTAAAAAAAATATTATTGAGCGTTGACGTTTTTTCCACTGTTCTCCATATCAGCATTAGGTTTCGTTTGAAAGAAAAGGGCTGCCGGTAATAAGTTAAAACTACGTGCAATAAGAAAGGTCACATCTCACCATAGGTGAATGATTTCAGGTTTATACTTAGAGACTCATATCCATCTGTGTTGGTTCGTCCCGAAATGTAAAATTAGTGCATTTATGGATGCCGTATTAATTTGCTAATTGAAGTGACTTTTAGTGACAAACATACTGTACTTGCAAAAAAAAGGTACGGTTTCTCGCCAATGTTCGATTTTTCGAACAGTCATTTCCCGGAAAATGGAAGATGGGAAAAATATTCTTGAAAATTGGGGTTTCTTTAGCGTCATTAATTGATATTTCACCGGTGGATTTCGTCAAAAAATAAATAAATAAAATAATGGGTCAAGCGCAGCCTCCAGATGACGAGGAGCAAGAATTACAGCGCCGGTGTGAACGTGTTAACTAACTAATCAAATTTGCCCCTCAGATGATGATGCCACTGTGATGTGTCGGCAACGTTTTAAAACATTTGTTTTTCAATGTATTTGAGTCTGTAAATTTTAAATTAAGTCCAAATCTATCGACTACTTCCTCAACAAGAACTTTGTTATGGCTTCAATGGTATACATAAATTTTGTGAAAATAGGGAATATTACGAAATTTGGATATTTGGTTTCTTAAATACGCTTTTTCAATGTTGGCTGTTGATATATTTCAAAGAATACTGGATTTAGCAGTTATAACCAGAGTTGCCAACCTCCCAGTTTTCCCTGTCAAAGCCTAAAAATTTAGTTTTTTTTTAATAATTTTTACAGTTTTATCCAGCTTTTTATTTTTTCGGCCTTTCAAGTATTTTACTCCCCAAAATTGTATTCTGTTCTTCCGATTGTGAGAATTCTACTCCGCTTCACTCACATCGAAGACTTGTATGACGTTTGTCGTATTTCTATATCTTTATCTATCTTTCTAGTAAAGGGTGTGTCACATCAAATTGCATCACGGAAAAAACGCTGTAGAAATTCGCCCAGTAGACCGATCCTTTTGAAATTTTAGACAGTAAAATAAAAACTACTAAACAACTTTTGGCATTTTCTTTTTATTCATACTTCGAGCCCAAGCCCGTATACTCGCACCCTCCTCTTTACCCCGTCCATAAGGTTCTGTATAACGTCAGGTTGTAGTTTTTTTTGAACAGAAATCCATTTTCTCTTGAAGTCCGCCTCCGATTTGACAACTTTTGAGTTCTTCCGGAGGGCCTGCTTCATAATCGCCCAATATTTCTCTATTGGGCGAAGCTCCGGCGCGTTGGGCGGGTTCATTTCCTTTGGCACGAAGGTGACCCCGTTGGCTTCGTACCACTCCAACACGTCCTTTGAATAGTGACACGAAGCGAGATCCGGCCAGAAGATGGTCGGGCCCTCGTGCTGCTTCAATAGTGGCAGTAAGCGCTTCTGTAGGCACTCCTTAAGGTAAACCTACCCTTTTACCGTGCCGGTCATCACGAAGGGGGCGCTCCGCTTTCCGCAAGAGCAGATCGCTTGACACACCATGTACTTTTAGGCAAACTTGGATAGTTTCTGCTTGCGAATCTCCTCCGGAACGCTGAATTTGTCCTCTGCGGAGAAGAACAACAGGCCCGGCAGCTGACGAAAGTCCGCTTTGACGTAGGTTTCGTTGTCCATTACCAGGCAATGCGGCTTCGTCAGCATCTCGGTGTACAGCTTCCGGGTTCGCGTCTTTCCCACCATGTTTTGCCTTTCGTCGCGGTTATGAGCCTTCTGAACCTTGTATGTACGCAGGCCCTCCCGCTGCTTGGTCCGCTGGACGAATGAACTTGACAAATTCAGCTTATTGGCGACATCCCGGACCGAACTTCTCGGATCACGTCTAAACTGCTTAACTACACGCTTGTGATCTTTTTCACTGACGGAGCATCCATTTTTGCCGTTCTTCACCTTCCGTTCGATGATTAGGTTCTCGAAGTATCGTTTTAGTACTCTGCTGACCGTGGATTGGACGATTTCCAGCATCTTACCGATGTCCCGATGTGACAACTCCGGATTCTCGAAATGAGTGCACAGGATTAATTCACGACGCTCTTTTTCGTTCGACGACATTTTTCCAAATTTACGAAAAATTGACAGTGAAGCATGGCCAACGTGATTTATACACTCTTATCTGATTATAAGCGACTGCTGAAGATATAATTCCTAAAAATTAAATTTCTACAGCGTTTTTTCCGTGATGCAATTTGATGTGACACACCCTTTATAAGCACACAGAATTATGGTTTGGTGACTTCTCGTCAATTTTCCACCCTTTTATTGATATTCTGTTCGATCAGGAACATTATACTAGTTTGGAAAATGTTTTTGTAGGCGCTGCTGTCGAAATGTTGACCGATTAATATTTGTCAGTATGAAAAATTTCACACAACGCCGTAGCTAATTTCAAGACCAATTCGATAAATTTTACATTACACTATGCAATCAAATTCTGAAACGTTTTAATTTCAATGATCCATTAATCATCGACATGGCGATAATCGATCCAGCTATTGTCATTAAAAGGAGGCATATGACAACTGTTCCCTTATTACAAAATCTTCCAAATATTTACGATCGAAATTCAGGAAATCGATAATGAATTTAGGAAGATCCGAACTTCAGTGTAAACGAACGCCAAGATGCTTCTTACTTTTGAGGTAAAATTCTATCCCAAAAAGGCATGACATTTATTTTGCCAAATTGGAAATATTATTACACCATTCTTGATTCTGACGCATCCCTCAGCAACTGTTGAGCGATAGTTTTCAGTATACATCTTGAACGAATCAAAACTAGGAAGTAGAACAGGAACAATAACTATGCGAGGAATTTTAGCTTCCAAAAACTATGTAGAAATAAAAAATAATAAAGATGAATAAAGAGCAATTCCACGCCAAATCACCCAATTGCTGACTCGACTCTCTTGGTTTTTTTTCGAAACATGCAAAATCATTGATTGGACAGGCCTTTAATGCAACACGAACAATTGGACATATGGTCTTTAATTGGACATTGTTGTAAATATACCTTTGTGTGAGTTTCTACAACATGATAAATTTTTTGTAGTGTTTTCAACCATTTCCCAATAATTTATGGTGTTGCAACCAAATTTCTTTACACATTAATCATGTCATTTACTTCATTACTATTAACTGTTGTTGTTATTCAAAAAGACGAATTCTTCCTCAAAGTCTCCGAAAGTTAACTTCATTTTGCTAGATTATGTATTTTACACACTGCTCTAATGATTATTTGTTAGATTTTGAACGATTTTCCTGTTTTAACTTATTTCTCACATTGTTTTATTTTTTCGTTTGTGTTGTATTTGTTGGTGTGTCTAATTATAGGTCACAATCGCCTATAGCGCGGGATGTCCGATTAGAGGCGAATCACGGCATTAAGCGTAAGAACACACTGGACGGCTCTCCCGCGCGGATTTTGCAATGACAGATCGCCGCGGGGCCTCGATAATGAAATGTGAATGAGATAAAACACATAAGGCGGGGCGGGTGTGTGCGGTTCCAATATCACTGTTGTAAGGTTCCTCATACGCTGCGGTGGGTCGATGGAGATGATGCGCCGCAACGGTTTTGTGGGAGTATTAGTGTTTATGCGCTTTTGATAGGTGTAAATAAAGCAAGGCAATAAGAAATGTACTCTCAGGTGAGCCAATACGTGAAAATCATTCTGCGGTCATGTAGCTGCGGATACTCGAATTCCATCCAAATTGTCGAGAAATGCAATATTTTAGACGTTTGTGATCAACTTCTCTCTCCCTCTTGCTCAGGTAAACATCCCCTCTTCCGTTTTCCACCATTCTGTCTTTATATACCGCATCTCTCATCCGCTTACTATCCAAACAGTTGTACCTTGTATCATAGACTCGTCTTGCATCCGTCTAAAATATAATAAGCCGAGAGCCGCTTAATGTGTTTTACTTCAAGTTCCTGCTGCGACTTGTCATTGCGAAAATCGCGCGGGTGAGCCGTCTAGTGTGTTTCCACGCTAAATTGGATATATCTTCAGAATATGTCATATGAATTGCATTTAAAATGTTATTTTTATTATTGATATTCCAACAACTTCGTCAAACATCATATTTTAACACCTGGATTATAAAAAAATTATAATTTTGAATACGCTCTTCTTAAATTGGTCACAATGGAAATTATGACTTTATGTAGCTCCCATCATAAGTACCAAAATTCATTAAAATCGAAGAGGCGTCAAAATTTGCTGTTTTCGGCTAATTTGGCATGGAAGTGCTCTAAAACAAGATCAGGATTAGTTAGATTGAAACAACATGTATAATGAAAGTATAATGTTAAAATATATGATAACAGGTAAATTATAAATGCCAATTACCTATACTGTCACTGTATATGGTAGTTTTTATTGCTAATATAAACACAATTGAGAAAAAAAATCGATTCTTCCAGCTTTTTTCCAGTTTTTTCGAATTGTTCCAGCTTTTTCCAGTATTTTTTTCCTAATTTTTCCAGCTTTTTCAAGAATTTGGTTGGCAGCTCGGGTTATAACTAGTCTTGATTCGGGTAAATTTGGATATTTTTTCATCTAGAACTATATTTCAAATTTGGTTGTATAGTGCATACCCTATTTGAAAGTTTCCCTCCATAGCCTGATGTAAACTGGAAAGTAACAAAAAAATTAATTGAAGTGTGCACTTTATTTTGGCCAGCACCACACTTGAAATAAAACAATATAATGCGAAACGCAGTTGAATTATTACATACACAAGCGCCAAAAGCTCGTTAATTTGATTCAAACGACGGCGGAAATGAAAATTTCGCGAGATTTAACTAGCAGTACACCCACAGCGAAATATAAAGCCGACGCCTGAATTGCAGCGAAATTCATGTGTCGTAACCAAAATCCGGTTGCAGCGATATCGTAGTGTATATTGCGTCGTAATTGCAATTTTCGTTGGATATTTTTAATTTCATTTACGCGCCATGCATCGTGAAGTTGGTTCAAAGTGACTTCTCTGGCTAATCGAACTGCACAGCTTCCGCCGGCCAAAATCACCAAAATTCGGCCATGGTCACTCGAAGATGATGCTAAAGTTTTCTAATGCATGCTGGGATACTTACCAGGATCGTAGACGAACGTCCAATAGACTGCTGTGACAATGAACGAGTACACTGTGGCGATGGTGTAGAAAACCCAGTAGACCGCATGCAATCGGCTTTCCCTGGCCACATGGATGTTCCACTCTAGAAAACACAAGAAGAAGGAGACATTGTTGGGGGTGGGGGGGAGGGTGAGATAACAGCGTTTATGTGTCATCAATTCCAGCGGACGGTGTTTGTTCTGCTTGTATTTGCATGTCACTAATGCTGCCATCTTTCTTCCGTAGCTTTCGGTAGCCACTAGGGATGCGTGCAGTACTAGCATTTATGCCAATATTCCGCAGAGCAGTACGATTGCGAGTAAAATATAGAGGAAGATATTTACCGAACTCATTCCGGTCAATCATCAATCCTTTGGTAACGATAATTGCCGCCAGCCAGGCTTGGACGGCGCACGCTATCAGTGCCCAGTGTGTCAGATAGATCCACCATTTGGCATAGTGATGCTCCAGCATTGGTTCCTGGCGGCCAATGTCCAGCAGAGAACAGGCCAACACGGCCAGGAACAGAATGGCCACGATCAGTCGGTACATCAGGTAGCATATCCCGACCTGTGTGTTACTCTGCCACTGTAACGAGACCAAAACAAAAGAGCAAGAATGAAACACGTGTAGCTTTCCCTGGGTGGGACACGAATGAGCGGTGAATATCCATACACACAGGTGGTTGATTTATTTATGAGCAAAGTTGTATGGCAATGTTTGAGGTTTTGCCGCTGTGACCAGCGATATTTTCTCGGTTTAATCATGACAATGTCATTGTAATAAATATATTGAAACTGCTTTTGGCAATATATCTTTTGTGGATACACATGGTACAATGATGTCTCTGAGCTGCAGTAGCGAAACTTCGCATTACGGTATAAAGTTACATTTGTTCTAATTATTGAACGGCAGCCACCGTCCTCTGCAATGAGAGGTGATAATCCCATGGTTTATCCAGGGGACATTGAAGGCTTTCCATTAGAAATTCCCAATCGGTAGACCGTAGCATTGCGATATCAGTGAAATGGTAAACATATACGACTCACTGGCTTCGGCCAAATATATGTCTAATATCCAATCGTATAATCGTATAACGTTGATAATCATACTCCAGAGGCCCTCGTTCGAAGGTTCACATTATTTCATTCATTAGTTTTCGAATGACAATTGATTTCGTTAGACAACTTCAATGATACAACATTCAAAAATGGGTTATATCTATTATATAACCGCAAGGTTGACGTGAGACTACCGTTATGCCAATTTTCCCACGCTCCTTGGAATTGGGGATAGCTCATTCAGAATTGTCGTAAACTATCTTTTTATAAGGGGCTGTCCACATACCACGTGGACAGAAAAATGATGCATGATTTTAGGCTCCCCCCTCCCCCTTCGTGGACAAGCGTGGATATTCCTTATACCCCACCCCCTGTTGTCCACGTGGACATTCTTCCAGTTTTTGGGAAAAGGAATCAAGAGAATTCATTTTTTTTCGCTTAAATTTCATTTTAAGTTTGCTTCTTTTTTCTATTCCATGTTTTGACATCTTTCGTCTTGACGTCTTTGATTTTTCTATAGGGGGTCACTCTACGAAAAATGTAACGATTTATTAGGAGTTTTCAAACGCATATTACTCAGAATGGTTATTGCGACATATGTTGTGTTAAATATCATTAGACAGTAAATTTATCCAGAATTGTTTTGCTTGAAACAAGAACAGTGAATATAGTAAAAAAAAGTTAACAATTTGACGATTTAATTGGGTGTGTTTTCTTTCGATTGCACTATCCACTTGCTTTCTCCCCGACGCAACGAGCAATATTTTTGCCCAAATTCGGGCGTTAGCTCATAATGTGAGTTGATGCGTAAAATGAATTATTCTCCATTTACCGATAATAGGCATTAATTTTATATTATATTGTATGTTGTCCAATCAATTTGTGCTCAACTCATGTTTTTATCGTGTAGGTCTCACTACCAGTCTTCCATGTTTCACAAAAAACACTGCGTCCGGAATAAACATGTCCACGCTGCTGTTCACAGTTTTGTGTTTGAGTACAAACATGATTTTTTCGTACCTATGTTAGAAAATGTGACATGTTTGTATTCGTGGTATGTTTGGACATACGATGTTTAATCCCAATGTTTCACATGATGTTCGAACATGGTGTACAGTTTCTCTTGCATTTTCACCCCAAGCACCGGCAGTGCGTAGAGTAGAAGAAGCGAATCGGACACCACCACCACTCAATGCGTGGTGTGTTGGTATGTTGACATGGAAAAAATGCTTTCCTTTCATGACAATGGGTGCTTCATCAAAAATATTGGGCAAATAAAATAAACCTCTTTTTCTGTTCTGAACAAAATAAACATCGATTGATATGAGAGTTTTTCACATTTGATATCATTATTTAGTGCACGCATCAATTTATATATTGAATTCATGTAACATTCGCTATTATTAGCTATTTGAACAAGTACTAAAATTGAATTATTCAGCAGTGACATGTTAGGCGTGACGCTAACCACTTGACCACGGGAGCAACAATTTTGGCTGGATCTTTGAATACAAATGGCCAATACAGCTTGTTCGCGACGATCGCGACCCGAGCTATAAAACGAGCGGAGAAGAGGAGAAGAAAGGATGATGCAATCGCATGCACACATAGCATATGTAGTGCAGTGTAAGTGTAGCTTTTAGTTTTTTCCTTCATTCAGTTTGTGATAACATCGAGAAATTAATGGTGTGTTTTGGCCTGCTGAAATTTCTCTGCTGGTTCTGCTGTGTGCCGCTGAAGGTTGCATCTAAAACTAATTTTTGGGTATTTATTTTTTTGGTCAGCATTTGTACGACGTCGCTCGCTATGCAGTCGGCTCCCCAGACTTTAATTGCCAACATGCACACGAAAAAAATAGAGAGCTTCTTTCTATTCAGAGAATGTTTTCTTTGAACGAAACCAAGGATTATTTAATCAGACTTGCAAAATGTGCATGAACGATCTATAAACTTTTACTTAGTCGCGGCAATACATACACACACTCTTTACAGATACACGGGCCGAAGGTTGTGCAGTCCACTGATGATTCAACAAGAGCCAAAGGTTGTACCGCTCATGACAACTCTACACGAGCTGATGATTGCGCCGGCTAGTGATCATTCTATCCTGGATTCCTCGAGTCGAAAAAGACACACCACGCTAGATATGGGGTGCAGACTAGGGGGTCGTTGCTGATTAACGGTCAGCTGCATCCCAATAGGAAGTATCCCATGTCGGGCACACGTACAGAGCACTGAAGACTGCAACATCCCAATTATGAGAACACTTGTAATACTAACCTCGAGCCAACCGCGAGTAATCGGTTACATATTACTAACATAGTTGTAAGCAAACATTGTCAAAATATTGAACTCCCGGCCCCGTTAGGCTGACGCCATATGAGCCTTAATAAAAATATATATTTTGGTGCATGAACTTATAGCCTCTTAGTTCGTGCAATTTTTGAAATGCGAACTAAATTTCAAGTTCGTTTCTGTGAAAAAGTATTCTACGAAGAAATGTTTTGGGATGAATAATTTCTTTCCGTGTATGAAAAGAATCGAAACGAAAGCAATGAATACTGCGACATCGGGTGATATGTTTGTACATGATGTTCTTGAATTATAAACATCGTGTTTGTTTTCACATGTCTATGTTTGTGTATCATTGTTCGTGTTGGGAATAGACACTCAACACTAGTGAGAATCATTTTCGAATTCAAACAAAAACATGGAATTTTCACATCGCGTGGACATGTGTAAGTGTTTTTCGGAAGACTGCTCACTACTAACAATTTGTGTAATTGTGGTCCAGGATGTCATAATATCGAGTATGTTGTTTGGTTATGTGAAAATGCAATAAATTAATTTAAATGGCTGCTGATTTAGAAGATCGAAAGGGTATACCCACGTAAATCAGATTATGATAGCTTGAATAGTTGCGATCTTACAGGGCTATAAAGTTATTACAAACAATGTTCCGGACAACATGGTAACGGAGGAAATAATGCTATTTTTATCTATAATATATTTTTGTAGTCATAGATTGATTTGACTCAGGCTTATATTTATGTATGTCTTAACTATTTAGACTTGTGTTTAAAAATGATACATGATGACTCTTTGTCTTCTTCTGCATGATTGAATAAACAGAAGAAAAGGGTAGAAATGGCTTTAATGGTATTTTTGTGTACATTTTTGGACAGAATGCGGTACCGAATTCTACCACGTTCTAACCCATTTAAAGGATACAAGTACATACAGGAAACGGTTTTTCCAGGGCAACCAGGGCAACCAACCATACCTCACATAAGAGAAAAAATACAGATTTTGAACAATGAAAAACTCAATTTAAATGCAATTTCTACACACAATCACAGTCCTATGTCAAGATCCCGTCCGTGCCCCTAGGCTCAGACCCATCAACATCAACTCTATTAATAATAATGATAGCCTTATGGATAGTAACGATTTGTTCTAAAATCTTCGATTTTTTCCAACATTGTCCGGTATCTCATTATTTTCTTCCGAATTCCATTTAAGTTTTCTCCATATTCATATCAAAAAGTCACTTGTGAATCTACTCTCGAATATTTTTATTTAAGTTGGCTGGCTGTTTGAGTTAATAAAATATAAAACAAAGCACTTTGTTTGAAAACAGTTATTGGCAGTTAACGAAGAAAAGCGAATCTAGAAACACAGAAGTGGTATAAATAAAAGAAGATGTTGATATCATTGCGCTGTTCAAATTGTGAAAATGTTGAAACATATTGCTAGTTTTGGATCGTTCAACACACCCGAATTGCTGCTCAAACGCATATACGTAAGACAGCCTCCAATTTCGGATGCTGTTCATTTAACTGATCCACAGATTCATAGTAACATTAGTTTACTATTCGCGTTGACTGCATTACGCTTTGTGCCCCTTTTTTTTGGGAAGGGATAATGGCAATGGATCGGTGGATTGAACACGCTTTGAAAATATAAATTATTAATTTAAATTTATATTTCCGTATCAAATATGTGTTCTATGTAAATGAGATTTATATTGATTTTAGAATGATGAAATAAAAAAGGAAAAGGAAATGTCTAATAATTATTTTATATTATAAAATACTGTAAGCTTAGAAGAGGAACTATCTGAAAGCCGCGCATCCATCAAAATAGTTCATACGAAGGAAGACCACACTTCTCCAGGATGGCGCCGCTTTGACCATAAATGGCATTGGAAACCGGACTGGTCGGAATTCGATGCCAAACAACGAATTCGTAGGCTTCAAGAAAAAGCAGCCGACAAAGCAAAACTCAACAGAAAGCGAAGAAAGCAAACTGCACGCAACAACAGCCAGCACATTCGCATCAATGCGAATAACAAAAATCAACACAGACGCGCCGATAAATCGGATAAGGAACTGCTGGCCTCAGCAAAAGTGCAGTTTGCTGGCCCACCATCAAATACCGACCATCCAATTGTTGGCCTCTCGGTCCCGAAATACATCAATTTCAGGAAGGGCGAAACAATCAACCCGTACCGAGCAGAAAATCAGCCACATTACAACAGCACCCAATCAACGTCAAACGCAAATTCCACTCCGCTAACACTTGTGGAATCGAATTCAGCACCTGGAGAAGGCTCTCCTCTTCTGGACCCAATGCGACCTCCTATAATAAGAATTACGGAGCAATCTGCTGCCGGCGACAGACGCTTTTTGAAGGCACGCCTACGGGACTCGAAAATAATGGACACAGTGAGGACGTATCTGTCCTTCCTCCACGACCAAACAACGGCTGTTTGTATTCGTGGAATTACAAGTACTAGTGCATCAGTAATGCTCGCAGCTGAAGGTCTACCAACAGACACAAACCTTTTGCGTGAAATTTTCCTGGAAGTACACGAAGAGCTGGGAGTTTCACGCATTGACGCCTTGGCAGACCTCACATCACACCGAGCATTCCTGTCCAGTGAACACACGCAACGGCTACAACATGCTAGGGAAGCATCTACAAAGTTCTACAGTCCGCTAAATTTTCAACGACGTTGACGCGCCCCTTAGAGGGAAATAGTAGTCGAAAAAATCAAAACAATAATATAAGTAGAATTAGTCTTTCAAAAACTTCTCCGCCTTCTCAACAGAATGCGACTGAAATTTTGATATACTGTCAAAACTTCAATCGCATGAAAAGCCCAGCAAAAATGAAGGAAATTCATCAAAATCTTTTACCCGCTTCTTTTAATGTAATTCTTGCAACTGAAACTAGCTGGGACGAAAGCGTAAGAAGCGAAGAAGTTTTTGGAAATAATTTTAACGTATTCCGGCACCACCGCAACTTATCGTTATCTCAGAAGAAGTCTGGAGAAGGGTCCTCATTGCCATTAATGCAAATTTCACTTCTGAGGAAACATAAAGAATTTGAGCATGTATGGGCAAAATTATCTATAGCTGGCGAAGTACACATATTTGCTTCTGTGTATTTCCCACCCGAACATGCAAATAAAAAGTCGTATGAATTATTTTTTCAGACGGCAAATCGAATTGCAGAAACACTAGAACCAGAAGTGAAATTGCATATCTATGGCGACTTCAATCAAAATAAAGTATTCTTCATTCCCGATAATGATAATGAATGCATTCTACTCCCAGTCGTCGGGGAAAATGAAACCCTACAATATATATTTGACGAAATTGCACATCTCGGTCTTAACCAAATAAATCATGTAAAAAATTTCCAAAAATATTATCTCTTAGGAAACATGAAAAATTTCACACAGCAATTGAATACTCAATCTTTATACATAATAGACAATTGCCCATCGACTGGGAGTATGAAGAAGTACCGGAATATAACAAGACGAATTTTGAAGCAATCAAATGTAGCCTACAAGCCATAGAATGGCAAACTTTATTAAACAGCGAACGAGATGTCAACTTAACTGTACATATTCTTCACGAAATTCTGAATAACATAATATCAGAATTTGTGCCGAAGAAAAGAAGACGGAGAAATTCAACCAGCAAATATCCTATTTGGTTTACCGTTCAAATAAGAAATCTAAAGAATAAAAAACAAAAAGCACATAAAAAATACAAAATAGACAAAAGTCATCAGAATTAGCTTGAATATCAAAATATTTCCCAAGAATTAAATTTTGCAATTAAAAGTGCACACGAAGAGTATAATAGAAAGGTCGAAACTGAAGTCAAATCATGCCCAAAGAAATTCTTTAATTACGTAAAGTCTAAGCTCAAAAGCAATAACTTCCCATCGCAGATGCATCTCGATGAGGATGTGAGGAATTCTTCGAACGAAATTTAAAATCTCTGCAAATTTCTTTCAGGAAGTATATACCACATTTTCCGAAGAAAATCGCGATCGGAACTACTTTTTATTTTTACCGGATTATCCAAATGACATATCGGTGAACTATCTTTCACAACAGGAAATATGCCATGCACTAAAAAAATTAGACGGAACAAAAGGACCAGGACCTGACGGAATAGCACCTATATTCCTACAGAACCTGGCTGAGGAACTCACCCTTCCCTTACATTGCATTTTCAATATGTCTACAAACTGGAATATTCCCAGAAAAATGGAAACAATCTTTTTTGGTACCTATCTTTAAATCAGGCGCTAAATCTGACGTACGTAATTATCGTGGAATTGCCATTATCTCTTGCATTCCTAAACTATTCGAAGCAATAGTCAACGAAAAAGTCTTCCAACAAGTAAAGAATAGAATTACGTGTATGCAACATGGCTTCTTCAAAGGCCGTTCAACTGCAACTAATCTGTTGGCTTTTGTGACTTTTATTTTGAATGCAATGGAAAATGGCAAACACGTAGAAACTCTTTACACTGACTTCAGTAAAGCATTTGACCGCATCGACATTCCATTACTACTCTTCAAATTTCAGAAAATAGGAATGGAACAAAGACTCTTAAACTGGCTCAATTCTTATCTAACAAACCGTGAACAAATTGTTCATTTTCAAAATTCTCTTTCAAATCCAGTAAAAGTCACTTCGGGAGTCCCACAAGGCTCTCATCTTGGTCCTCTTCTTTTCATTCTGTACGTTAATGACATCTCCTTCGTTCTCAAGCGTATCAATGTACTTGTGTATGCCGACGACATGAAGCTTTTCGCGGAAATTGGAAATGTAAACGACATCGAAGCATTTCGAAACGAAATACATGTATTCCATACTTGGTGTGATAAAAATCTACTAACACTGAATGTGAAAAAGTGCAACTCTATAACATTTAGCAGAAAAAAACATGTACCAAATATTGTAATATGTCTTGGAAATCAAAATGTAGAAAAATGTGAAATAGTTAGAGATCTAGGCGTCGTCCTGGACTGTAAACTCACATTCATAGAACACTACAACTCTGTAATAAATAAGGCGAATAGTGTGTTAAGTTTTGTCAAACGCTTCTCACATAACTTCCAGGACCCGTACACAATAAAGCTTTTATATATTACATATTTAAGGTCTATTCTGGAATACTGTAACATCGTTTGGAACCCGTATATGGTCGTACATGAAGAACGCATTGAGTCAGTCCAGAAACAGTTTCTTCTATTTGCACTTCGTAAACTCAACTGGACCTCATTTCCACTTCCTTCATATGAAGCACGTTGCATGCTCATAAACATCCAAACACTAAAAGAACGCCGTGAATTTGCAATGCTTTCTTTTGTTAATGACCTAATTTCGCAACGAGTACAGTCAGCTGAATTACAAGAAAAACTAAATTTCTATGTACCTGGGCGAAATTTGTTTCTAACCAAAACATCCAGAACAAATTATGCAAATAACGCCCCTATCAATCGCATGATGCGCATATACAATCAGCACTGCGAAATAATTGACACAACAATGAATAAAAAACAGCTAAAAAGAAACATGTACCGCAAAAATAATATTTAACCTAAGAAAACATTGTAACATTAGTGTATAAGTGTGTAGTCTACATTTGTTTGACGAAATGAATAAATAAATAAATAAATAAAGATCAATTTTAACGGGAATAGTGTTTGAAGTAATCAAACAACACCAATTCAATTTTAATTCAAATTTTAAATTGGCTTTGGGCCTGCTAATGTAATGGAAAGTATTTTGTCTTAAAACCCGGATGTCGACATTGTACATTCGTGATCGCGGAATGCGAAATATTTTCTTATCTAAGCATCAATGGCTTTTGATTTTACAGGATTGGTAGTGCCTGGCGGCTATAATGAACCTAGTAAATACAAAACACCTGCAGTATCATCGTGATCGATGATTTCGTTGACTTGTAACCCTTAATTGTTAAATCATTCTAAATATTGCCCGGAAAAGCATATTTTTCCATAGACATATGGTTGTGCAAATGTTGCACCCTTGGATAATAGAATGCAGAAATTTGCGATATGTTAAATCCGATCGGTTGCAGTAATATGGGTTAATATGTAGTCCATACAATGTAGTGGTTTTCGTACCCATGCGTATCCATGCAGATGCTCCTAAACGGTGATTTTAGACATCTGTAGCGAATCTACTAATTCATGCGTCGTGTAACGAGGATTAATCTTGATAAGTGTCTCAATTTGATTGTCAGCAGTAGCAGCATGGACTTTCCAGACAACCCAATAGAAGCGTATTACAAAAGTTACCAGATCGAAATTCGAATGAAATGATTGTCATAATACTCCGTTCAGCCGGCAAAGAAGTATTAATGTTCAAAACCTTGCACTCCAAGCATCACGTTTTCGTTTTCGAAACTTTGAAATTACACCCCGGTACATAAATGAAAGACGTAATCCTACGTCATAAATATGGATGTTTGATCGGGCAGTATTCTCTGGCAGCTGATGAATACAGAGTACTCAAAGTACAGTTTAATAAAATCTTGTAAATACAAAGCAGATTTCATTGAATTTTGACCATAAACATTAATATTTTACTTTAAAAAATACTTAGCGTGTCCACGTGGACATTCTATAAACCCCCTACCCCCTCACCGTGGACAAGCGTGGACATTTTCGTAACCACTACGCCCCTAAAGTTGTCCACGTGGTATGTGGACAGCCCCTAAGATGGTTATATCGAGTATTTCTGAATGTGGCAGATCTCTATCATGTTCTAAGTAGACACTTTTAGATATTGAGTTCGATTCCCAATCTGTCAAGGATCTTCCCGGGTTGGAAATTTTCTTGACGTCCCTAAAAAAAACTTTGGGTCTGAAGTTAGGATTATCATTATGATAATGTCGATACGGATAGGACCATTGTTTTTCTTTTAAAGTTTTTGCCTATTTATGATGTTCGATTAATGGAAGTTCATGCCTGCAACAGAGTCAGTTCGTTGTTTTGTTTTAAATATAATACTGATATCTTAATTTGGTTAAATATAAATATAGCGGGGGTCTCCGTAGCCACATTGGTTGCGCGTTCGCTTAGTAAGCGATCGATCGTGAGTTCAAAACTCAGGGCCCTCATTGACCATCTATGGTGTTGTTACAGAATAGCTACGTCCACGCAACAATCAACAGCGATGGAGATCGATCCACGGTCGAAATGAGATCGATTCATCCATACAACTGCTCTGCTCTGCAAGACACATCGGGCTGCTGTGCTATAAATAATTCAACAATGATCAATCAACTGTCTCCGCTGTCCGGTGGTCCAACTGGATAATGGAAGAACAGAAAGAATACTCTTACGCCTAAATGGCTACTGTGTGAATGTACCATATGTAATGATATAGAAGGAATACTGGCGAATGGCAACTGTGTAATGTAATGTGCTATAATTATAGATATGATAACCGTGTGACATGTACACGATTAAAATTCGGCTCTGTTACAGCTAAAATGCTAATGAGCCTAAAATAAATAAATGGGATAAAAAAAATATAAATATTATCTATTAGATAAATCGGCCAGTTCAAACCTTTGTAGGGGTATGAGGTGGGTCATCATCATCATCATAATAATTGATGGCTGTGTTAGAGAACAGATTTCGGTGGGAACAAAAGTTTCCCCAACTTTAGGCTGACCAAACGTACCGGTTTGAACGGGACAGTACCGTTGTTTGACTATTTTAGGTGTCCCAACTTTTAATCAATTTGTACCGTATTTTGAGTGTAAAAATAGTGTAATAAATTCCTGTTGTACTAGTCGATGTATTTGAAAACTTCAGCCTTAAATCATGGTTGACTTTTATCACATAATGTGATCTTTCAAACATTTATCGGCCATGTTGAGTTGAAAAAGACGACCTCCACTTTAATTGCTGTTAATTTTAATGAGTTTATTAGAATTCTTCGAGTATATATGAAAAGTGAAACGCAAAGTGTTCTTAAAGATGATGATACTTAAATATGATTCAGGGATTCTCAAACTATTTTGGGTAAGAAACCGCAATGAAGTGATACTTCAGACCCCCATATTAAAATTCTATAGTTCATACAAAATACTAACCAATTGAAAAATATTTGCGGTTGTAACTAAGTGAGTGTGAGTAAACTTGACATAATTTTCTCATCAATTGTTTCATTTTCTTGTACATTCTACCTATGTTTGCAATACCAAAGATTTGGTAGCTTAGCTTAGCTCACTTTATTTAGCGATGTAATCACGCTGTAATCTCTTGAATTAAATTAGTAGGTGAGTGTATTATCATTCAAGCTCCAAAGAATTTCAGAACGCAAATGAACTTGCAACCTAAGTGCAAGCTAGTTAAAGAATAAACTATCAGGAGCATATTTGGACTTGAATTTGATTATGACTTCCTTAGTGTTAAATCGCGTAAATTTGTTCATAATTTGTTGTTCATGCTTTTTCACTTGCTAATATTTCATTTAGTAGGGGGAAGTCGGGAAAGATGGACACCCCTGTGTAATTACATTTTTATATTAAATTTAAATGATGTACAAACTTGCAATACAGTGTATCAGAACGTTTGACACTTATTGTGTACACCTAGCTGGCATTCTGTTAAAATTGTAAATAAAAACAAAAAAGGAATCTACAAATAGCAGCTCGATGTAAATTTTCGTCTGCAGAAAATAAGGTTCTCATTGTTATCGAGTAATTTTTTGGGGTATTTTCAGTTACGTGAATGATTTACCATCACTTCTCTTCCAGTTTATCGAATCAGCGGTGAAGTTTTCTCATTTTTACACCAGAAATATTGACGAAAATAAAATACTGATCAAGTCGGGTAAGACGGACACTCCACCGACAAAAGGCAAACATTTTGTTTTGAAAATAATTTGATTATCTCCTTCTTCTTTCATTAACAGATTCCAACTAACTACGTTTGCAAGTGCAATGACATGTCATGGACGAATCAGCAGAGCGGTTTTTAAAACGTAATTAGAAATTTGTCATTCCGAATGTCGGAAGCTACTTCAAACATGAAAAAAGAGAAAAATTACAAGTCCTTTTAGGTGATTTTAGTGTAGCCTTTTGTTAGATCATTTTTAAGGCGTATTAAGATTGGAGGTATTGGAGGTCTTCAATCCATAACTTATCGAGTTCATAAACTTGAATTTTCATTTAGTGTACATCTTTCCCCCGCCGGGTGTCCATCTTTACTGCCAAGTATCCGTTTTTTCCGGTTCAATCTTATATTTTCAAAAATGCCGGACACATTCATTTTGTAAAATTTCTGCCACAAAGACAAATTTTATTATAAAAAGAGACCTAGACTATCAATTTGTGGTAAGATGGCTATATATTTTTTGTGAAATTCATAAAAAAATCAACTTTTACTTAGGGTGTCCGTCTTTACCACCCTTTCCCTACTAACCAACCAAGCCAACTTTTTAATAAAATATAATTCATTCTAATGACAAGTTTGTTCACGTAACTCAACTTATACAGTATCTTTAAAGTTTCAAAAAATAACCTAATCATAATTGATCATAAGTGTCATAAGTGTCAGTTTTTAGATCTAGTTGACCACCAAAATCAGTTTTCGTTTATGTGAACTTTTAAGAAAGGGGTAAGTTGATTCAGAAGAAATACGGGAGGCTAAATTTTTTTAAAATAGAGAATTTTTTTTACGATAGTGCATTGAAAAAGGCTAGTCTAGGGAATACACAACAGTAAAACCGGATAGCATTCATGTCTATTCCTGAATGGCCAGAGATTCAAAGAAGCATTAGTGAAAAAAAATCCTGTTCAGATAGATGAAAACATTTTGTTTGATGGTTGGACATTGCTTAAAGGATTTGTGATTAACTAGCTGACCCAGTGAACTACGTCACGCCAAAAAAAATCTGATATAGATACTCTCAAATTTTCACGGTTTTTACCAAGTGAACATTCGTGGGTCCAATTGCAGAACTCTCCATTGATTGATTACCCTTAGAAATTCCCTTTTACTATGAATTTTCTAGTACAAATTTGGCCTTCCATTTTTATTTGTATAGATATACTGGTATACTGGTAAGTTTCTTTGGTTTTACAACAGATGGCGTAACTTGTTTTTTATTCCAGAGGATCAAATTTCCAGACATTCGTTGGAAAGCTTCTGTTATTGCGCGTCTTTTTCAGTATATGTCAAAAAGTTGAAGCGTAAACAACATAGTTTTTAGCCCCTCGGAATATGTTGAATTTCATACCAACGAGAGTGTTTTTGCGGGGAGTGTTACTTCATCACTTCAATATGAAGAAAAAATGGGTGGGTTATATCTATGATATAACCGCAAGATTGACGTGGGACTACCTTGGCTTAGCAATCATTTGTTTGTATTGATTAAATTTTTAATTGAATGAAAAAAATTCCGAATTCAATGTGCTTGGGAAACACATTTCAGCCGGAACAAAAATGCCCTCGACTTACATGTGTTTGTAATGCCAATTTCCCTACGCTCCTTGTATTTAAAGTCTGTGTTAGGGAAACATATTTCAATCGAAACAAAAATACCCCCTTGCATGTATTTGTAATGCCAATTTCCCCACGCTCCATGAATTTGAAGTCTATGTTACGGGAACATATTTCAGTCGGAACAAAAATGCCCTCGACTTACATGTGTTTGTAATGCCAATTTCCCCACGCTCCATGGATTTGAAGTCTGTGTTAGGGAAACACATTACAGTCTGAAAAAAATAACCCCGACTTTCATGTATTTGCAATGCGATTCCTCAAACGCTGCTTGGTTTTGAAGTCTGTGTTAGGGAACACATGTCGGTGAGAACAAAAGTCCCCATACTTTTATGTATTTGGAATGCAGATTTCCCCAAGGCTGCTTGGTTTTGATGGCTGTGTTGGGGAATCCGTAAATCGGACCAATCAAAACGAGGCAGTTAGGGTGTTTAGATAACGCTTAACATTTTACAGTTATTCATTTGTTTATCTAATGAAAAACGACATTTTTGCAATTGCAATAGAAGCGTAGAAATATTCCCTATCAATTGATGCAAACATCTTCCCGATCCAGTAAGAAATGTTCGAGTTATAAGCATTCGGAATCTTTCATTTTTTCCTGCATGCTCTGTGTTTAGGTTTTCATTTTACCCCCCATATACTCCGGTTAGACGTAGTCCCACGTCAAAAAAAAAACGCGTAATGTCATCGCATTTTGGTGTAAGTTTATGGTGACCATGCTCCAAATGAGCGAACGTGTCGGACGTGGTTTGCACGGTTTACAAGTGGTAATTTTGATTTGGAAGACGAAGAACGTTCCGGACCGCCAAAAAAGTTTGAAGATGGTAAATTGGAGGCTTGGAGGCTTTACTCGATCAAGATCCGTCAATTGATATTTCTTCAGCCAAATAACACGCCTTGAATGTATTCCGAGGGACAAGCTCTAGAATACGCGTGACCACAGTGCAAGTCGAAGGAAAATTCTTTGACGAAAAATCTCCCGACCAGAAAGGGAATCGAACCCGAACACCCGGCATGATAATGTGAGACACCAACCACTCGGCCACGGGTACACTTTTCTCATATAAAAAAATCCGAATTCTTTCAGGAGGTGATAGGTTTTTTTTATTTGATGAAAAAAATACTTCTACGCATATGTTCGAATTCCAACAATTACAGAGTTATTGAACTTTTTCTCTGTTTCGACCTTTGTTTGCCTTAAACTGATTCTAATTAAAAAATTACGCTGCGTAGGACATTTCTGTTGCCTTCATTTGAAAGATGAGAAAATTTTATGTAGAATACAGTTGTGAAGCTTCCATATCAGTTGATATAAGTAACATTTTAGAAGTGCAAAGCTTAAAAGTGAGTGGTTTTTAATGTGTTATTCTTAATTTTATCCAAAAAATACAAAATAAACTTGAATGTTGCTATCCACCAATTTATAGCTTTCTAACCGTTCGCTCTTTTCGTTCTTTGACACCCAACCTCTATCTTTTTTTGTTTCTTAAGCAAATTTTGGTTAATATTTAACCAGAATTTACCAAAATCACGATTGTTACTTCACTGTACTCATAATAGCCAATTAATATTTACGTTCACGTTGAAATATTGCATTTCCGCATGAAATTAGTCATATTTGAAATATAAAAAAAAAAACAACTGTATATAATGGAGTCTAAAATTGTATATAATCTAGTCTGTATACAATCGAGTCCGACCAGATCTCGGTGGGAACAAAAATTCCCCAACTTGCATGGATTTGTTTTTAAGTTTTCGTTTTACCCCCCCAAATATTCCGGTTAGACGTAGCCCCACGTCAAAACAGTCGGCTTTGAATGTGCGACGCAGGTAAATTCTGAACTTAAAAACAAAAAACGTGGACAACGTGGACAAAAACCATATGGGACAGCAGAGAAAAGGTGTCGTTGACAAATACACCAACTAGTGGCAAAGGATTGAACATATAAGACGGTCGTTTTCCTTAAAATGTTTTAAATCGATGCAAAACGGATTCCCTATAAAACTTAACGGAACTAAACAAACTAAAAAATACATGAAGCCAAACCTGACGATTACGGGCAGTGTTGAAGCAAGAAACAATAAATTTCATTTGAACAAACAGTGATAATTGGCACAATTTTTGTCCTTCTGTTAACATTTCTATAGTTTGCCAGAGTCAATACAGCAGTCGTTCGGTAACTGGGCATGGAAGGAAGCTCAGTTAGCGACAATCAGTCTTCTGTGCTTCACATAAAACACTGCGCACTCTTGTGTTTGTAAACAAATATTATTTTTTTCGTATCTGTGTTTGAAAATGTGGCATGTTTGTATTCGTAGTATACATCGTATACATCGATTTTAATCTCACCAATTACACCCTAAACAATTTTTTTAACATAATGTCAATATTTTAATCGCTTCTTTTACGATTTAATTATGTACAAATGCTTGTGTCTCGAACTAGTGGCAACAACTGAGGGGATTTACTGTCACCAGTGGCTCAAAGGATCACTGAACTAGATGTTGACATCTATTCCAGGCGAAAGGTTATTCTTAAGAGCTGGTGCCAAAATCAAGAATCGGCTTCGCCAAAATGACAAACGTTTGGCACGACTGGTTTTTATCGTTGTCAGCTGAGTTATGGACAGTTATCAGTTGTTGAATTTAGATTAATGCTTAATAAAGCAACTCCATGACGTTGCAAAATAAATGCCCTGGATTTTTTCTGGACTTTTTGTGCTCTCCATACTGAGGAACAAAACAATATATGAAATAAAAAATTTTATTCCATGTCTAAAGAAAACACTACACTCCTATATAAGCAGATAAATTGGAAAAAAAATCTTTTGATTTTTCAGAGATCGATTCAGCAAAGATCGATTCTTTGGTTCCGATTTAATCAGTGGATCGATCTTTAGGCCGTTTAGAGAATCGATTCGACAAGATCGATCTGTTTATAAAGATCGCCCAATCCTAGTTGACATGGAAAATGGAAGGGAAAGATCTAGCTTGACAATGGGTGCTTCGTCTAAAATTTTGGGCAAAAAATCTGTTCTGAACAAAATAAGCAACAATTGGTATCAGAGCTCTTCACAATTGATATCATTATTTAGTGCACGAATCAATTTATAAATTGAATTTATGTAACATCCGCTATTATTAGCTATTTGAACAAGTACTAAAAATGAATAGAGTGTGATGGAGATGTTTCGTTACCAAGAATAGGTGTAAACTTTTCTGAAAACATGCATCTAAAACTAATTTTTGGGTACTTTTTTTTGCCAGCTTTTGTAAGACGTCGCTCGCTGTGTCTGGGAACTGACTTCAGTTCGCAACACGCACGAAAAAAAAATCTCATGGAAAGCTTCTTTCTATTCAGAGAATGTTTTCTTTTCACAGGGAAAAAAACTATGGATTATTTAATCATACTTGCAAAATGGTCATGAACTCATTGCCTCTGAGTTCATGAATTTTTTCCAATACGAACTAAATTTCTAGTTAGTTTCTGTGAAAAAGTATTCTACAAAGAAATGGTTTAGGAGGAATAATTTATCTCTGTGCATGAAAGCAAACGAAGAGCAATGAATACTGCGACAACGGATTGTATGTTTTCTACATGATGTGCTTCAATTATCGATTATCGTGTTCGTTTATGATGTGAGAAACGCATGTTTATGTTAGTGTATCATTGCACAATGGTCCAAGAGATGAATTTAAGTGGAAAATAGCATTTAGAGCTCGACATTTATTCTCTAGACAATAACTATCTTAGACAAAGTTTTTACTCATGAAAGAGCGCTCGCTTTTATGTTGTCAAAAATAGGGTGACTAAAATTTTCGACGAAATAAAAAATCTAACTTTCTTATCTTTAAACATAGTTCGACAATGTTGTAGCTCCAATTATTTGAGACATCTTTGTAGAACAAAGTTTTTCTCTATCTCTTAAAATAACCGATATAGCGCCTTTTTTCTAAATTACTTTAGGGTCACCGTGAAAAAAACTGTTATTTTGCTCTAACTTTTATGTTTTAAATTTTACATGCAAACTGTCTTCGAAAGACTTTTAGAGCTTACTAATACAAACATTTTTCGATGCAGAACTTGTCAATATCTCAACTTTACTCAAAGTTATTGATATTTTCTTCCCAAAAAACATGCTTTTTTCATTTGTTTGTCATTCTTTCTGGGGCAAACGTAAACAAAGTTTATTGGCGGCATTTTAAAGAGCATATTTCACTCTACACGATGTGTGATTTTCAAAACTATGTTATTTTTGGTGTTTGAGTAAATTAAAATTGAAAACATGAGTTTTTGGGTAAAAAACTATCAATAACTTTGAGTAGGATTAAAATATAGACAAGTTCTGCAACGCAGAATGTTGGTATCAATAAGCTCTAAAAGTCGTACAAAGACAGTTTTGATGTAGAATTTAATATATATATATAAGTTAAAGCATAAAAAACACGTTTTTTCATGATCACCCTAATGCAACTTAGAACAAAGCGTTAAATCGATTATTTTAAAAGATAGAAAAAAAAAATTGTTCTACAAAGTTGTTTAAAATAACTGGGGCTACAACATTGTTGAGCTATGTTCATCTCTATCTATAAAGATAAGAAAGTAAGATTTTTCATTTCATCGACAATTTTGGTCACTCTATTTTTGATAACATAAAAAGGAGCGCTCTATTATATATAACAACTTTGTCTAAGACAGTTTTTGTCTAAACAATCAATATCTCCCACAAAGTTGTTTTTAGTGCCTTCTATCTGAGTTGCATTAGGGTAACTATGAAAAAACTGTTTTTTTTTTACTCTAACTTTTATATTTAAAATTCTACATCAAAATGGTCTTCGTACAACTTTTAGAGCTTATCAATACCAACATTTTGCGATGTAGAACATGTCAATATCTTAATCCTGCTCAAATTTATTGATGGGTTTTCATCCAAAACTCATGATTTCAATTTTAATTTACTCAAACACAAAAAATAACATAGTTTTGAAAATCACATATTATATAGAGTGAAATCTGTTCCTTCAAATTCCGTCAACAAACTTTTTTTATGTTTGCCCCAGAAAGAATGACAAACAAATGAAAAGAGCATGTTTTTTGGGAAGGGATATCAATAACTTTGAGTAAAGTTGAGATATTGACAAGTTCTGCATCGAAAAATGTTTGTATTAGTAAGCTCTAAAAGTCTTTCGAAGACAGTTTGCATGTAAAATTTGAAACATAAAAGTTAGAGCAAAAAACAGTTTTTTTTCATGGTGACCCTAAAGTAATTTAGAAAAAAGGCGCTATATCGGTTATTTCAAGATATAGAGGAAAACTTTGTTCTACAAAGATGTCTCAAATAATTGAAGCTACTACATTGTCGAACTAGGTTTACATGGAAATTATATCTATAAAGATAAGAAAGTTAGATTTTTTATTTCATCGACAATTTTGTTCACCCTATTTTTGACAACATAAAAGCGAGCGCTCTATCATGAGTAACAACTTTGTTTAAGACAGTTTTTGTATAGAGAATAACTGTCGAGCTCTAAATGCTAATTTCCACTTAAATGCATCTCCTGGACCATTGTGCATTGGGATAAACATTGAACACTAGCGAAAAGCATGTTCGTGTACAACAAAAACATGGAATTTGAACGTCGCGTACATGTGTAAGTGTTTTTCGGAAGAGTGTCGACAAACGCTTGCCGTTTGGACCGGCATGTAAAACGTCGAATTAAATCGAGGGGAACACCACCATGAATTATTTGATTCGTGTTGATCGTGAAATTGGATAAACAAAAGGTTTACACTGGAAGTTTTGCATTGAGTGCGAGAGAAGGTATTTGTTTGTTTAAATTTGTTTATTTGTTTGATGGAATGAAATGTAACTTGAGGAAATTATTTTTCTGTAATTTAATCAACGTTTTTGTGGTGCGAAAATAATGTCAATTTTTATTACATCTCAAATTACATTCGAATGCCCCTCACAGCAAATCTTCAAATTGAATATGACGTCAATTGTTCACGCATTACTGCTTTTTAACTGGGCTACGACTCAGTTAACTTTTGCCCAGTCAAAAAGCAATCCAGTTAAAGCAGGTCCATTTATCGAACGATTACTTTATATAGAGACGCACATAATTGATGATTGAACATTGGACGATATTGAGTTAACGGTGAGCTGGCGAGAGACCAAGACAATGCGGAGCTCGATTCTGCCGATGCATTGAACAATGAATATCCTTAATTATGAATGTTGTCAGACAGGCCATTAATCAACTTGAGAACCACCGAGCAGCTGACAAAGATGGCACTGCAGTAAATCCTTCCGGTCCGGAGAGACCCTCATGATGTGTGTTCATTGACTGATAGTCAAGATTCTAGACTTGGAATTTGGTCTGTCCGCTTTTGGAACATGAGTACTAGGTTATGCTAATTCTTTGCCGATATCAAATCGAAAAATTCACCGGATGATAACAGTTGAAGGAATCATATTTTATTTCTTTTCAATATGGTTCAAATCGGATGCACATTAATCAAACCACATCGTGTCGTATCTCCTACCACTCAACTGCGAGCTAATCAATAACCCGGCAGGATTTATGTGAACACATCAACATCAACGTTGTGAGATGGGCTCCATGCTTTATGAATTTCAAAGATTGGAATATCCATCGGATGCAGAAGCCGGTTGGGGGGGGGGGGGGGGGGGGCGATAATTTCCGTGTAATATGGTTACGTTTACGAGCCAACGACAGCGTCTCACCATTTATGGAAGTATATGAGCATGCACAGACACGGACTGAATTTGTTCGGATTAACGATAACTACGTTGATAAACCTTCATGTTCCGAACTTTCATGAATCAACTTTTGATTATTTAAAGTGATGGGATTAAAGCACGCATTTTAAGGACTGTTCCGATAACGCTGTCCCTTTATATGTGTGTGAATCAAATCATCTCGATGAAAAAACAACTCGTTTCAGGGGATGTCCTAAATTCATGCATATTTTGCAGTGCTGGCGTACCCACATACGTAATTTTTTGTCTGTGTTTCCTTAATACCAGCCGGGTTTTCAAACCGTTTTTATTTATTGATCCTCTGAGAGGATATATTGCTTCCAGTAGAATTCGAATGCCGGCGTCAGTATTACGATATCGTGACTGCAGACTGCAGCGCTGCAGTCTGTCTGAATGTATGTGTGTATGTGAGTGGTACAGATAAAACTGAAAATGTTTAACCATGTGCCAAATGTACCAAATGCGTTTTATATTTAAATAATCATTTTTGTCGTAAAGGAAGAACTATTTGTACGACATTCATCATTTGATGCAACTGCAAACGTAAAAATGGATAACTGGTAGAGAGTAGACGATTTCCATCTCATGGCGTTGTGCTGACCCTTCTTTGAAATAGGAAGAAACGTTTTGTATGACAAAGAAGTGCATTCGACATAGTTTGCCTAAAAACGCTATATTAATCTCCAAGAATATTTCTTGCGTTCTATTGTAATAAACTTTAAAATTTGATGAACCTAAAAATATAAAAAATAAATAGCTCGGATCCTAAAGCTTGATTCATTCAGAATCCGACATCACAAAACCAGTTGTGTCTCGAGATTGGTTAAAAGTACAAAAAATTTATTTATATAAAAATGCAGATAATTTATTGCTTTTTTCAGAAAAAAAACAGGAAGTGGGTTATATCTATGGTATAACCGCAAGGGTGACGTAGGACTATCGTTGATTTAGAGATCATTTGTATGAAGTTGAATCTTAATTCATTCTGAATGAATGAATATTTGGAGAACTTCGAAAACGAGAGCGTTACGTTGGAGGCACAAGGTTTTATGCATCCAATATTGGATACGGAAATATCCTACTGATGGGGAAGAATAATCTTCAGAAGCTATCCTGTTGATTGCGATTGATTGAAAAATCACAAAACCTAATGTATTTGGTCACAGTGTTACATGGATAGAAAACATTAAAATAAACTCTTTCATATGAATGTAAGTTTAAATTCCCAGAGGAACTGGCAGATTATTTTCAGTAACGATTAGATATTTCCACATTTTCCTCGATACTGGAAGCCCACCAGTGGTTAATGCTAACTCGATAACCATCTGTTAATAGCACTTGATTGAAACATATTTGGTCACAGTGTTACATGGATAGAAAACATTCAAATAAACACTTTCACATGAATGTATTTCTAAATTCCTAGAGGAACTGGCAGATTATTTTCCGGATCTTTCTCGATCCAAACGGAAAGAATTCCGTGCGTGTATGTGTTTGTGTGTAGCGGCTGCTTCGAGATCATCCCGGGGAACCGTTTGTAGCATCACTCTCCTCCTGATGGATTCCCTTCTGGCCTAAGGTGCACAAACAGGCTCTTGGTGACACCGTTCATCCGCGCTTTCATGATAAATGAAGAGCTTCACCACAACAGCGACAACATGCTCCAATCGCTGTTCAATTAGAACTGAGTGGATTTCCGAGCGGCGCTCGCTTATATACCGATTGGTGATTTCAATAGCCTATTTTGAAAGCAAATTTAAGACTATTGAAACAAGTTTTTGGATCATAAAGTAACAAGTATAGAACGCGTAGACATTTTATCTTTCGAATGAAGTGTTTATCATACCATTTCGTTCAGTTGTTTAGGAGCTATTAACACTCAAAATCTCGGTCTTCGGCGTAACGCTTTCGTTTTCGAAACTTTGATTTTACACCCCGGTATAGAAATGAAAGACGTAGTCCTACGTCAATATTGAAAAAATGTAAGGGGTTGTACCTAGGACACGACCGCATATTTTCGACGTAAACTACGCAATTATATTCTGCAATCCACTTGTTTACCACTTCGAACATTATTTTAGAATGCATCGAAATTTTCGTGATAGATTATGTTCTTCGTTACAAATAAATTTGATGAACGTCCTTTTACGTTTGATATGATGCCTAGGACTACCAAAATATGTGAACGGAAGAATTGTCAAACGATCATTGTATTTGAGGGGCTCAGAATGCAAGGGGTGTAAGTGACTTGATCGATTTCTCTTCATCAACTTTTTATTTAGTTAATAACTCAACTGCAAAAACGTTCCAATTTAAGTTTGCTATACAATTCGATAGATGAGGTTCTGACCTATCTTCCACATTTTCAAATACAGCTAGTAATCTATTTGCAGCTAAGTTATGACCTAAAGATGACGATTTTCCCAGGCTTCTCATTTTAAAAGTAAGTTTTAGGGAAACATTCCGGTCTGCACAACGACAAGCGAGTACAAAAGTACTAAACACCAAAAAAATACCCCTGACAAGCATATATTTATTTGCAAAGCGGATTCCCCCAGGCACATTGATTTTGAAATCCGTGTTAGGGAAACATAGCTTGGTGGGAGCAAAAGTACCCCCGACTTGCATGTATATTAGCAAAACGGATTTCCCCAGGTACATCGATTTTGAATTCTGGGTTGGGGAAACCGTAAATCGGGAAAATCAAAACTTGACAGTTAGGGCGTTTAGATAACACTTGACATTTTACAGTTATTCAATTGTTCATCTAATGAAAAATAACATATAATTAATTGTGATAGACGCGTAGAAATAAGTGGGAAAAAAGAAATATATGGGAAAAAAGGAAGTTCTTCCAGTTTTCATGAATTTAAACCGTTTTGAGATAAGCGAATTGTAATGTATAGCATATTAAACAAATCTTACAGAATTTCCGAATCGATTGGTATGCAAATCATGAGAACGCGTTCACAGTGAAAATAGTTATTAACGTTAACTTTATTTCATAAAAACGTGACCTGTTTTCTGATTTGGCACTCTTCCTGAAAGACGTAGTTCTACGTCAAAAATCATAAAAACCGTAAAGTAATATTTCCTTTTTTTTCGGATACCCTCCATCAAAGCTCTTTTATTCCACGATCCTAAGTCACTTTTGCAACCTTCTTCAGTTGGGAGGATTGATCTCTTTCTTCATATAAATGACCCCATTGTTACGGTATCTTTGAAGCAGCTCTCGACTGTAGTGATCGGTTGACCAAATCATTTGTCATTCTTAATAAACGGATGGTGGTTTTTCTACATGTACACACAAACTAGCGTTGGCAGAAAACATTTCATCTTCGGCTGAAAAATGCTTTTTCATGTTCTGAAGAGTCAAATGAGCAAATAAAATCATCTGTTTCAAAATTTTTAAAATGTTTGTATGTATGGGAACAGTCATATCTTTCTTTTTTCTTTTTTCATCTCTTTTTGGATTGCACCCAAAAAAAAAAGTCCAAAGGATGTCAACGGGGATCGAACCAAGGCCGGCTAGAATGCAGGGCTGTTCTACATGACTACGCTAACCACATAGCTTCTGGTGCTGTTGTATAAATGCGTGATGATATTACACCTCATTATAAAATGAAGTTGGAAAGTTTACTCTAAGAGTAAAAAGGAGAGCTCCGGCGCCGGTGGGAACGTGTTAATGTAATAAATCGGGATGACAAAACATGTGCTAAAAATCAATTTTGGGTGTACTCTTTCCTACACATTTTCGAGTCCATTGTCTTGTTTGTGACGAGAACTTTGGTTTTCTGTCCACAGCTGCAAATCCCTTGTCGCCAAATCTAGAACTTCTTCGCAAATTTATCAGCGAAAACGAATTTAAGTTTGCAGGGGACACCTCCTCTGGCAGTGGCCTAATAGAATTTCAGGCTTGGGAGCTGACCAAAAATTCATGAGCTTGCATCCTTCGCAATTCGTCAAAACATGTTGTACAACTTTCGAGAGCATCTTTTGGCCACCAGATTTTGCATACTTTTTCCAGTCAATGTGTCTTGTGAGGTCATATGCCATGTTTATAGATTCAGAAGAATTCGACCCAATGGTGATGGAAATTTTGATTGGCAAGTGATCACTACCGTTGGGGTTCTGGATTACATTCTACTTGCAATCTAACGATAATGAATTCGAGCAAAGCGAGAGGTCAAGAGCACTTGGGTTAGCAGGAGGTTTAGGTACACGTGTTGTTTCCCCAGTGTTCAAAACGGTCATATTGAAGCTGTTACATATGACCTTTGTCATCGATGAACGATTGTCGTCGTACTGTTCCCCCCAGGCAGTTCCGTGAGAGTTGAAGTCTCCCAAGATCAATCGTGGCTCAGGAAGGAGTGAGCACATGTCATCAAGTTGTTTGCGGCTAACCGCAGCTCTCGGAGGCCAATACAAGCTGACAATACAGAGGTCTCTGATGTTTGCATGACAAGCAACAGCTTCGATCCCTCCAATAGGTGGAAGGTCAATTCGAAAAAATGAGTGGCACTTATTGATCCCCAAAAGCACCCCTCCGTATCTATCATCACGGTCCAAGCGTATAATATTAAAATCGTGGAAAGAGATATCATCTCGCGAAGAAAGCCAAGTTTCGGACAGAGCAAAAACATCACAATTGAAGTTATGAATTAAAAATTTGAATGTATCCAATTTAGGGATAAGACTACGACAATTCCACTGTAAAACAGTGATATCTCCGACCTCTCTATTTGAATTAGATATCAAGAGAGATAATCATTGCAAGGATCTGTAGCGTTGACCCACATTAATAGAAATTTGACCCCCTTCCTGTTGACCATTTGATCTGAAATTTGGAACACACCTTTATCTCTGTAGTCATCATAAAACTGCGTATTTCATATTTCATATATATATATTTCAAAATAGCTGATTACATATCATCTAAAAAAAAGGTTGAATGAGATATGTGTATCAAACGAACGAACTTGACAAAATTGACGGTATCAATTGAAATTTTTTGACTGATAGAATACAGTCCAATGGCTTTATTGTAGAGAAATATTCTAATGAAACATATAATGTACTAAAAGCTGGAAAATAAAATAAGTAAAAAAACTTTTATAGTTAAACGGTTTAATTGTGATTAAACATAATAATGTACTAAAAGCTAGAAAATAATTAGGCAAGTAGCAGTTAGCAGTTATCACACTAGTCTAGGGCATTGATAAGACCAAAATAAAATCGTGGGGCACGTTGGATTTCCATTATCCACAATTAGTGACTTCATCATATGTCTCACGATTTTTTCATATGTCCCACGATCTTATCAATGCCTTAGGCTAATGAAGGAGAGATTTGATAACTGCTAACTCCTACTTGCCTAATTATTTTCTAGCTTTTAGTACATTATTATGTTTAATCACAAATATACTGTTTAACTTAAAAAGTTTTTTTACTTATTTTTTGGAGATTTAATTTCATTGTTCTTTTTTTTAGTTTTTATAAAAATAGTCTCAATCCTCCACAATCGATCGGCATCGATTTGAAGCTCCCTGATTTAGTAGATACATCTTGAGCTGTTGGTCCACGATCTGCTAATTAATTGTTTGATTATGGATTGAGTTTAAAATGTGTTTAAAACTCCTTTCTGGATTGATTCAAATTTTCCAATTAAAGCATTTGGGTATTCAATTTCCCAATACCCAATATACGCATATATCCGATCAATACATGCCAATGGATCCGGTAGCAATGTTATAAATTTTATTATTTATTATCAGCAACTTGATGCCTAGCTGCATCAATCGTGAAATTCCCCACGCGGGATCTCTTGATGCCAGCCAGGCTGCTATGCCACAATCCCCCGTGAGTTGTGATTATCGTCGAACTCTCGCGAGAATCAGGAGCCGCGTAAGCTCCCACGCGTTTGACTCCATATATACCTACATGTTGCAATTAATTACCGTTTTCACACGGCGTCACGCTTATCTCCCCCCTCTTGTGCTCTACCCAAGAGTCCAAGTTCAAAACCGAGCCCGAGGAACGCGTTCCGTGCATCCGCGTTTTTTCGTCGGTGCACATGAATCAGGGCGCACAAGAAGAGACGTTCGATGGGAGGCGATAATCGTAAAGCTCTATGGCCGTTTCCGATAGTTCCCGGTAATCGGTTATGCATGGTTCAGAAACGCGCGATAGTAATTATTTTATCGAGCTTAGAGATGTACTTATGTATATTCATGGGGGTATATTCGAAGGCGAGATCAATACGTTCGATGTAGCGCTGAGTTCAATATTCCTTACATGTACAGCGGCTCGCAAACCGTTCTTGCATATCGTGAATTCAATTGGTTGCAATTATAAATAGATGTTTACTGGGTGAGCACTGACTTCCGGCAATGCTTTCCGGTCGTTGAGTGCAATGGATAATTGAAAAACGTTCCACTGCCAGGATTAATGTATACTGACAGTCACATGTCGCATAAAGTCCGTGGGAAGGTCACTTACGAGTGGTAGAACTAACACTTTTCAGCGATGAGGTCAATTTGATCTATTGCCACACCTTTGATTATATGACAATTTTAAAGATTTGATGGAGACGCAGGGTGAATGACTCTCTGGAGAGAGTCCAATGTTTTGACACAACTATCGGCTCAGTGAAGTTTGAAAAATTGTGAAAATAGTTTGCTGTAATTGAATACAAGGAATATGATTACACAAAACTTTTTCCACGTGATCACCTGCAGTGCTTGATTACCTTATGTAAGCCGATAGTAGCGATGCTTGGGGAGTTTCCAAAGAAAACATTTTGCCGCTGGATCTAGTTACTACTTGATTATGGAAATTCAGACTAACAGAATTTGTTGTGGGAGAAAAAGGGCAAAGTGTTGAATTATAATAATTCACCATAACTCGCACATCCACTTGCTCGGATGGGTATGCGGACGAAACGAAAGTTCCTCGGTAGTGTTCATATAATTTGCATTTAACAGCATATCGCTCATGCCGTAAAACTCAGAGTTTACGTCAGTCGGATGGAACGTTGTTTCAGTTTACACAATCCCAGAACATTTAATGTAACTTTATTTGTGCATATTTGGAAATTTGATTCGCAAAATAATTTGAAAGTGGCATGAAAAATCACGCCTCTGGATTGGGTCAAAGGACGCGTTTACAATAAGTAACAAACCGTTGAATAGAAGGATATAAGTTTGATTACTTCACTTGATGTTTTGTTATACGGAATCCATACTCAGATTTACCAGAGTTAAACACAGAGGACAGAGACATTAGACTTTGACTCGAAGAATCAAACACTCGAAGACACGAAGATTCAACGACCTATTTTATTTATTCGAAGACCTGAAGAAAGGCTACCAATGTATATAAATCATTAACATGCAAATATAAAATTGTATCAAACAGACAAATTACCTGATTATCTGAAATGGAGTTGTAGTGAATTAATATAACAATAAATTATCTTTTGTCAAAATACATATTATCTCATTTGAAAACATATTGAGTTGCGGTAATGCGATGTGATCTGCGTGATTTATCAAACGTATATTCTACATCCTACATAGTGCTTCATCTGGGTGATATTTATTAAATTTTAATTCCTCCCACCAACGACTGTCGACATAAAAAAATAGTACCATTCATCCCACGTCAATTCTGGGTTCACTCAACCACCCACGGTATGTTTTACGCGTTTGAACAATCACAAAAAGTAATGGCGGGAAAGTATTTTTTATCAGTTTCGAGATATCCGGCAGAACTATTTACGTAAGCTGTTTTTTTTCTACTGTCACTCACCTGACAAAGGTAAAAATGATGCCGCTGAACGTGGTGCGGAAGATTGGCCGACTCGGGGAAACAACTTCGCCATATTTTCGTGACCATGATCCTGGAAATAAAACAGAAAGGCAAACAAGAATAAGTACGGCGGGTGGAAGGAAGATGAAAAAAAAATGAAATCTAATTAAACTTTTACCCGGCTCACTTCCTTTTTATCGAAGGGTTAGTTTGGCAGGTTAATTAGAATGTGGTACGGGAGACGATGCAAGGCTTACAATTTGTGGATGTTAGGGGTGAACTATTTTGTGGTTTTTGCATATTTTTGGTGAAATTCAAACATTCACAGAAAATTAAATATCTTCATTGCAAGTCAATGTATTCAAACTGATGAAAAATGCATGAATTAATAAATATAATGAAAAATAGCTATGAGTATTTTAATGGCAGTTCATCTGAACCACAAGACATGTTCTGCCACTCATCATATGCCAATATATCATATTCCATAAAAATTATCGAATGCCAGTCACTTTGCGATTGGTCACAGATGGTTACGAATTGGCTGGATCGAAGTTCTACCCACTGGAGTGAGTTGAATATGAGGAAATATACTGAACACATGGAAATATAAAAGAAGTATTTTTCACCAACATTTCCACAGAGTAATAATTCTTTCTCTTGGGTAAAAAAACACAATCCACAACTGCAAATGTGACTTGCACAGCTTCTGATTGATGGTCTCTATCTCAAAAGTCGAGATTTCGAGTGGCGTATTCATTCATTGGAATAGTTTCGTGAAGATGTTATGGCTCCGGAAGCGTTTAGATTCTACTTTGATCGCATGTTTCGACATGCATGAGAAGACTCTTGGTGGTATTATGGCAAAAAAGAAGATAGAACTAAGGTTAATAATGATAGGAAAGTGAAAAGTTCTTTCAAACATTGTTTTCCATTCTAGAATCTCTAAACATCAGTAGCTAGCCAGTGATTTGGAAATGATTTATACTGTTAATTGTGTCGATACAATTATACATTTACTAGCTGACCAGGCAAACGTTGTTCTGCCAAATAAATTATTTCTAGTGAATATTTTGGTTGTTGAATAAAACACACTAATGTATTGTAAGTGTGTTTGAATAATTTAACGATCTTTAAAATAAATCGAATGTGACCGATAAAAAAACGAATTAAATGATTTGAACGAAGGGTTATATGATGTTTCTTGGTGTATTTCATTAACGTAACTGACATGTTTGATCTCTTAAAAGTTAAACGTCAACTGAAAAAAGTAATATAAGTTTGTCGTAAAGTAGAAAAAATTAAATATAGAAAATCAATATTTATTGCTGTCTCCTTGTTAGAAAATACGTGCATGTGATTTTCAACATGGCTTAGTTTATAACAGCTTGGTCTCGTTCATAAATTGGAAAACAACGATACGCCAGCTAACTTCAATGGAGCTGATTAATCGGCCTGTTTGGAATCGCGTTATTTTATCGTTGTCATTCAATCGAGGAGTATTCACATCGGTAATCTAAGTTTGAAACACAGCCATATTGCTTCCTTTATTCATGGATGTTTTTATTACTCTTCACCGATTTGTAGAACTCAATATTCATATATGCATATGAGTGATCGGATTTTACAATTCAATCGAAATCGACTTTTACACTCTTAAATTCGTTCGCCTTGTCGCGAAACAATGGTCAAAATAAGTCATCCGTATTTGTGGTTCAATTTACTCTCTATCTGATCGGCATAATTCCGGAAATAATTCTAAATTGTTGATATTTGAATGAAAATTATTATTCGATTTCGTTTGGATGCTAAATTTGTTTTGAATGTGTTTGAATGCTAAATTTTGCGTGTTTATTCCACCCGAAAAACTATTACTATTTTTGCTTCATAGAAATGGAACATGGAGACCAATGTTGTTTACGTCGAATTGGGTGGCAAGGTTGTCACATTTGCTCAACTCGATTGGACTTGAGCTTGAACAGAATGCAAAATTGCGTTTTTTCCATTCAACAAAATACAACCAACAATATGTGGGGACGAATACGATCGAACTTCATTTTGTGTTTGAACACACGCGCAATGTCATGACAATGCATTGCGTTTTGGGCTGGCTATAACTAAAGCTGTGTCGGCGTTGCTAATGATAGTGTCTCGCAAGTGAATGTATTATTCCTCGCACCGCTTTTGTTGATTGTGTAGTAAGAATTGCAGTCGTTCAATCTCTACCTTCGCGTATATGTCGACCATAAATTGTTGGCACAGCTTACGATATCTTGAATTGGCGTTTCTTGACCATGTCAAATCACCATATGATAAACATAAAAATCCTTCGAGCGCGCCCTCTGTTTGTTTCGTCGCATGTTCATAAATATTAAATCAAAATGAGAAATGATGTTCATAATGAATCAAGTATCTGTGACGGGGTCTGTGACGGGTTGGTCTAATGTTTATGCAAGAGATTTTTCGTTAAAGAAACCCGTCTGACTTGCACTGTAGTCACGCGTATTCTTGAGCTTGCCACTCCAGAATACATTCAAGGCGTATTGTTCGTCATAGAAATCTCAACTATTTACTAATAAAAATGACGCAAGTAGTACTACGTTGAGAAGGCAAACCTTGGGAACGTTAGGGCCATTGAAGAAGAACATAGCGAGGGTCGTATGAACGGTGTGTGTCAACGATGAATTCCAGATAATTGTTTTTTCTTCGCATTAAATTTCTCGTGTCACCGTGCTATCATGATTCCAGCAGCGCTTGTGCTTTGGATCTACACACGTGCTCTCCAGCTGATGTTTTATCAGGGTTGATGGCAATAGCGTGATTGTCATTTTGTAATCCGAGCAAATGTGATTTGAAAAATTTCGATAATCATTTCATTGTGCTCATTCAAAAAGCTTCCAGCCCGTCGGAGATGCTCCCTGCTTTAGATGAATTGATGTTACTTGTGTATTTGTAGATGGATGTTCAATGAAGCGGGCGTTACGCCATCAGTCATTGAACAACTTAAATAAATTCGTTCTGTTGAAAAAACGAACAACGGTTAAATTATTAGAATATTTTTGACACAAAAATAATAAAATCGCAATTAAAAATAGGGAACTGGGGTCAAAATTTAAGGTTATATGTATGGTATGAAGTCAAATTTTTTAAAAAAATATCCAGATCTTTTTTTCTGCATAGAGCCACCCTATTCGGTATTAAATGTATGGTTATCGGTATCCTACCGGTATCATATATAGTTTACAACCTATTCTCATACCTACCAAGTATTTTGAGTACAATTTCTTCAAAATCGGTCGAGCCGTTTCGGAGGAGTTCGGTAACAAACACCGTGACACGAAATTTTGATATATATAGATTTAGAGTTTACTTGTGTACTCTCTAGACTTACCACATTGCTTGATGATTTGATTTTTCAGTGAGTAATGGAATAACTCTTTAGTGGAAGTTTCGATGGCCCTGAAAAGCGCCAATGGATTCATTCTTGTTTTCGCGAGAACAAACTGGCCAAATGTCGAAAGGGGCTGGTTGGGTATGGAAGTAAAACGTGCCCCCAAACCAAATCACCCGCTTTATGGAAAATATTGTATAGGGTACTAAATAAGAAATTTTGACTATTTTTTTGAAGCCCTATGACGTTCAACAACGAATCTATGGTGTAAAACGTACTTTTCAATTTTTTTGCACGCTATTCTCGATAGATAGACATTTTTGTGTGGCTTTACGTGGATACTATCAGCATCGTCTAATCAATAATAACTATGCCAATCAATAAAACTAAAACTAAAATTATGCTTGAAAACTGGACTTATAAATCAATACAGATTTTTTGAGAAAAAAATAAGATAAAAAGATTTGTTCGAACCAAACACACAGATTTCATTATGGCAACCCTGCTGATAGTAGTACAAACAAACAAAATAATGGAAAAATGTTTGGCGGGAAGATTTATAAATTCAAGTTTCCGCTATATATTTGAGAGAATGTACAACGTACATTCAATGTGTACAAAGTATAATATGTACAACGCGCCGCAGAAAAAAAAATTATTGAACGGTGCAAATCAACTAGTTATCTATCCCAAATTAATGTTTGCCGAAGTAATTCTGTAGTTCTGTGTTCTGGAATATAAGTAGTTCTAAGGAAGAATCCCCGTTCCGCTATGGAACAATTGAATACTTTGTTCGGATTCTCCACGCTCCGCTCGATTGTCAGCACGGTTCGAATTAGCAACAATCTGTAACTCAGACTAGAGTGCGAGCTGGTTCGCCCATAATTTCGCTTTCGCAGCTCATCGCGTTTTCCCCAGCACGTACACTATAAATCCAGTTACAATATGCACGAATTGTGCTGACATCCATTTATTACACATTTTGACAGATTAGCGTGATCTCGACGGCGGCCAATGTCATCTCATCGCAGCCCATCGCACGATATGTGCAGTCCAGGGCTATAGTGTAAGGGAACCCCATTCACGTCACGTATTTGTTTTATGTATTAATAATTAAAAATAGCGTGTTCCTCGGAGCTTTCACGATTTTCGTTATTACCCATCTTATCTGACAGGGAACGAAGAACTTGCGTCCTCGCAGTCAGGATGCTTGTGTGGGCGTTCCGATGAACGCACTGGGGGAAATTATTCTTTCCATTCATCGTTAATAGAGATTATTTTAAAGCAAATTGGAACGTGGAGCCCGTTTATCGTTCACGATTCTGTTCATGCACAATCGCACAAAAAGCTGCAACTGCCGAAATTTATCTTCAGTTGCGTTTCTGCTGCAACTGAGCAAAATATAGGACAAGGTAATGCATAAATTTAGCCCCTTCCAGACCCAGACTAGCAGGCTTTTTGCAGCGCGAGGCCGAAGCCGCTCAATGCTCTGAGCCTGGCAAGAGCCCCTAGAATGATTCCAGAACAATTGATTATCGGATTTCATCTCGCTTTCGTTGCTTTGTGGGAAACCCCAGCGCACGAAGTGCGGAAGAAAATCGATATGTTCGAAGCGATGCCGATATGCTTTCACCAGTGGTATAAATCACAATTAATTGCTGTGCCCTTTGTTTTCCTTTGGGAAAATCTTCGCGATGAATTAGCTTGGTGAGTGGGTTATGGAGCCATTCATATCACGATTAATGTCGTGAGACGAGGGACAGATTAGGAAACTAAGAGAATATACGCAAATCAAGTCATGTTTTGCAATCAAACTTGAACAAATACATTGTTGGTATCAGTAAAATTCGTTGGTTAGCATAAGTTGAAAAATAGGAAATTATGAACGGTGTTACTTAACTGTACCAAAGCTTTGATTGATACCGATTTTACACCGTGCAAGCTATTGTTGAATCGGCCGAATCTGTCAGAAACAATGGCGAAACTTTTTTTTTTTATCCCATTTATTTATTTAAGGCTCATTAGCATTTTAGCTGTAACAGAGCCGAATTTTAATCGTGTACATGTCACATGGTTATCATAATTAGCACATTACACGTTTGCCATTCGCCAGTATTCCTTCTATACCATTACATATGGTACATTCACACAGTAGCCATTTTGGCGTAAGAGTATTCTTTCTGTTCTTCCATTATCCAGTTGGTCCACCGGAGAGCGGAGACAGTTGATTGATTGAGTTATTTATAGAACAGCAGCCCGATGTGTCTTGCAAAGCAGAGCAGTTGTATGGATGAATCGATCTTATTTCGACCGTGGATCGATCTCCATCGCTGATGATTGTTGCGTGGACGTAGCTATTCTGTAACAACACAAAGATGGTCAATGAGGGTCCTGAGTTTTGAACTCACGATCGATCGCTTACTAAGCGAACGCGCAACCAATGTGGCTACGGAGACCCCCATGGCGAAACTCTTCGAGAAATTATATTCGAGCCAGTGTTGCCAATGTTCCAGTTTAAACTGGATTCTTCCAGTTTTTTTTTCTCGATACAATCAAACAGTTAAATCCAAAATCTTCGATATCATCTAGTTTTATCCATTTTTTATATTTGTAGGGGAGGTGGGGGTAAAACGGACATGTTAAGACATGACATGTCTTAAAGACATGTCATGTTAAGGACATGTCAATTATATCTTGGGAAACTCATGTTTCCCAAAATCTTGATGCAGTTTCTTGCAATTCAATATACTGTTTTTCTACCTAATTGGCCAAATATTTTACAAAAAAGTGTTTTTCAATGTTTTTCACTGAAATTAAAACAGACCGAAAAGTATTACTTTTTTTTTTGGATGCGGTAATGTCCATATTGGTGGGGGTAATATGGACATGTTTGTAATATATGAAGCGTAGAGGTTTATCGATCGCGAGAGGAATAATTTTATTCAACCAATCATCACGAATGTCCGTTAAATGATGTTAAAACCGAATTAATCCACCTAGAAGTGATATCGTGCTTTTCAGCAGTATAAACAGACAGGCCCTCAATTATTTTGCTTTTGGTTCCAGTCAGCTTGTAAACAGTCCACATTTGACGATTTGATTTCCGTTTATAGACGTAGGTCATTCCTTTGAAATAGATTAAATAGACTTTTCACAGTCTATGTCACTCCCACTGGCAACTGTCCGTTTTACCCTACCAGTACAATTATTTCAATAATTTAAATTTTCCACTCAAAAATGAATTTACTTTTCCTAATATCGCTTCTCTGTTAGCTCACAAACCGAAATATAACCATCAGCGAATTGAATTTTGATATTAAACCACTCAAAATGCTTAATATCGAAGCAGCTAAAATTACATCGGAATCAAATTACGCGGAATCATGTATGATTTTCGGTTCTTTTTTTCCCTTCTTCACTTTTGAGCAGTATTCATTGCCATAGAGTGGCGTAACTATTATAGAATAACATGTAGATGGTGTTCTCATTAACAGAAATCTGAAATTCAAAATGTAACTATACCACCTGTTCCTATTACCCCCACTGTCCGTATTACCCGCGGTTCCCCTACTTCAATTTTACGCATTTGATATATATATATATACAGCCTTTCCATGCCAAACCGATATAGTCGTTCTCAGATTTTCGTTAAAATTTGTAGTATTGTTCCTTATAGCAAAATATTAGACCCGTATTTTCGTTAGGGTGATCCGAAAAATAATGTTTTCCCATTTATTTTTTCAAAAATTACTTCTTTCAAAAATTAATACCTTTTGAATCACTATGCATTAACTAGCGTCATTTTTTAATACTTGGTTGAGATTTCTTAAGCCAAATAACACGCCTTGAATGTATTCCGAGGGGCAAGCTCTTGAATACGCGTGACCACACTGCAAATCCAAGGAAATTTCTTTGACGAAAACTCCCCCGGCCAGAACTAGAATCGAACCCGAACACCCGGCATGATAATGTGAGACGCTAACCACTTGGCCACGGGTGCACGGGATATGGCCTGATATAAAATGTAAAATACCAAAGAAAAAGACAAAAAAATGGAGAAAAAAAGCTTTTCAATAGCAGAATTAGATAATTTCAATGCCGAAGTAGTACTTGAGCAGTGTTGTTTTGGTATTGGATGTTATCATTTTAGTATTGGAATAATATTGTGGGACGATTGTCGCAGTTTTGCGGCGATCTTCTATCAGCGATTATATGGATATAAACAATAAATACGAGATTTTTCAAGTTTTACCCAAATAAATAAAACTGTATTTTTTAGAGGTTCCATTTTATGAACACAAAGCTTCTTTTTCTTCTAATTCTATTTCTCAGTAATTGAAATGGGTAAAAATAATTTTAGATAAATCAAAGCCGATCTTCTTAAAACAAAATGGTTTTACAGTTTTTTTGAGGGGTATCTTCCAGTTCTCTGAAAAATGTTCTTGGCAACTTCGAGCTACTTTAAAGTCACGATCAAGGATGCCAGGTGATTTTTCGAATGCCTTCAGATGGTACGGTACAATTATTCTAACAGTTATATGCTATCAACTCGTTTCATTAAACTTTCCTTGAGGTATTTCAATAAATGCGAACAAAGAGTATATTGCGCAATAGCGAATTAAATTTTATGAGTTTAAAAATGATAATTGACTTACTAAACCATTGATTGAGTGAATATCACCCCATTTTTTTCCACGAAAACGGAACTTTGATAAGTGTTCTATTAAGGCGAGCTTAAATGACGAAAAGTAGAATGGATGACTCTCATCGGTCATATGTTTTTATAAATAACTCAATTTGTGTATTTCAGCTTTGAAGTTTTGGTTGTAACTCAAACCATATCCATTACTTCTCCTCGCGATATTTTCGACAAATAGTGGGAATTATATGGACATAATATCTTCCAAAAATCCACATACGCTATAATACTGAAATGTCTTAACATACCTAATAATGTCTTCAAAATGTCTTCACAAAATCAAATGTCTTCACAGTAAGTCAAATGTCTTCAAAAAAACAAAAACAAAGACATGTACACTGGAGTCGCTTTTTACGCGGGAGATACGTTCCACGTAAACAAAAACCACGTAAATTCCAAAATCCGCGTAAAAATAAACTGGGTAGTCTTCAAAATCCGTGTAACAATCTAACAAACAACGAATTATTAGTTTAAAATGCAACCCATATTCTAACAATTGATTTACTGGATTTTTTTGCATGCTACAATCAAAATATCTGTATCTCCTTTTATTTCTCAACTACTAATCAGTGATACAATACAAACTTATTTGGTCAAAAGTCACATCAATCAGCTTATTGTATTTTTACGCGGTTGATATGTGCCGCGTAAAAAAATTCCGAAATCTGCGTAAAAAAACCGTGTAAATTCCGAAATCCGCGTAAAAATAAACCGCGTAAATCCCAAAAACCGCGACTTAAAACCTGTCTTCACTCTCCGGTTCGGTATCGGTTTAACCACTGCAGCAGTAGCTAGCACTATGTAAATAAACTCTTAAGTAATCATTTCAGATTTATTGTTAATTTTTTCTGTCGAAATAATGATTCTCCAACTTGAAAAACACTCCTTCTATGTTTCGCTGCCCCTTTGTAACCTTTTCTGTTTTAAAAGAATCAATGAATTAAATTTGAATGAAGCCTCGATGGCGCTTTTCGACTCTTTCATTCGACACTCCATATCGCGAAAAAGTGGCTCTAGCATATTTAATTGTGTCGTTAATACTAATGCGATCCGTTCGTGGCTCATTGTCAAGTGGATAGTTATCCCCGTGTTGGGCAGTAACCAAGTGTCCGTATTTTAATTTCGAATGACATAGTCCAACGTTGGCACTTTGTGGAAATGTTCCGTTTAAACAATGAATGATGCAAGAACATTTATTCTTTCTATACAAAGTGAAGCAGAATTCATTTTCTCATCCATTATGAAAGTGATTTTTCACTTTCAGGTTTGGTCAGGTAGCTCTTTTTGGTTGGAAAGACTAAACTAAATTAATTATCAATGAAATAAAAAGCATGCTCATTTAATTTCGTAAATTTTTGGTAAACCAGTCGCTCAAATTTGGCCGACAAATTGGGCAGATATTTCTGTTAGGCCCGGAAAGTATGTTCGTTTCGTCTCAGCTAATATTTTTGAAATTCATAGATGAGCAATAGCTCATGCCAGGAGCATTCCATTCCGTCCAACAGGTTGCAGTAGCTGGACTAAAATAAATACTTCCAAAATAGTTTGCGCATGAGTGTCAATGTGGGAATCGTGTTCGGAATGCTTATTATCCACGTCTCATAGAATTTGCTACTACCATATACTACTAGCATATGGAAAGCTGGGGACGGAAGCGACGTGTGCCATTCATGTCAACACTATTCGTCGTAATTCCGAAACATGATGCGAATGTGTGTGAATTCGTTGATTCAATCCATCCTGTGGCCGGTCGGATGGTTTTTGTCGAATATGAATGTGAATGCATTGCTACCATTCAGTAGGGAAAACATGCAAAATAAATTCTCTCTGGCGCTTCCAATGCCCCCCAATGGATACACGAGTATATTTTATTGTACTTTTTCTTTCCTTGTCATGCAGGCGTCGAGAACAGGAAGCGCACTTTGTGAAACATAACCAATGCTATAGATACATCATGTCGGGAAAACCCACATATGTGATTGGAAATATGTGCCTGTTTAGAGTACTGAGTTCTTGTTGGTGATGATATTCCTGTTCACTACCGATTGGATTGTGTAATATGTGTTTGCTGAGAAATATGCATAGTCAATCCTCCCTAGAAATATGGGTTGAAAAATTCCCATATCCAGTATATATCAGCAATTCCCAGAAAAGAGGTTCTACCGAAAAAAATGCCGATTCTCTCAAAACCTCGTATATTATCTTTTTCGAGAAATCTTAAACCTGTATTTTATTTCGCTCTTAAGATGCACCATCCTCAATTAGGATGGTCTAAGAATTTTGGGCTTTTTGGACAAAATCTCTCCAGCGCGAATTCGCGAATCTTCAAAAAAATGGTTTTATTCGACAAAAATACCATATTTCTTACTATTCTTATTCAAAATGGTGCATCCCAAGAGCGAAATAAAACATACGGATCACAATTTGCATTTTTTGCAGTTGATGTCATTTGCTGAAATTTCTTATATACCTTATATACCTACTTTTCCTACTGAAATGACGCCAATATCGATGAAGTACATTCTAAAATTCCTAACCGTCTAAAACCTTGCTACGGAAGCCGTAATTTTCGCGGTTATATTTAAAAATAGACAAATGAGAATTCATTATTTATATTTTTTGTTAAATGCAGTGTCTTTCTGTTTTTTATCGGTGGAAATCATTGAAAACATCGACATTGGAAAGCTAACAAAAACTTTTACTGCACCGATGTCAATTATCGTTCAAGTCTAATTTTGAGTATCCATACAACGGATTAAAAACGCGAAAAATTTAATGCCAACTCGACTGATCATCGGCAGAAACATTTCATATTGCAGTGAAACGTTATAGATGTAAAGACATGGATCACTTAAGAAACTTTGCATATTTGTTATCTCAAAAAAAAAACTACATTTTGAAAAGGGCCAAAGTTTTTTCTTAAATTCTTACAAAAAATTCCAACTCCAAAATTATAACCTCCTACAAAGTTTGGATCGAAGAAGAAAATTGAAATGAAAATATTAAAAGACAAGTTTTCTTAAATTTCCCAAAAAATTGTGTTAATTTTTTTCTAACAACAACTTTTTCATGTTTTCTTTGGAAAAATAGTTGTATTAGTTGTAATAGTTTAATTTTATCTAAAGATATGATTGAGATATAGTCCAATGACCCTATTGACCATTTTTATACCTTTTGAAATATATACCATTTTTACATAAAAAAATTATGTTATACTCGTAACATTTTGGTGTCGGGATTGACATGTTCTTGACATGTTTATGAATATAGTTGGTAGATCATGTGAATTGCGATAATTTGCACATATTAGTAGTATGTTATTTTTCAAAGGAAACGTGAAGTAGTTGTTGTTAAAAAAACCTTTTTCCTGTAGAAGTTCCCTACTTCCAATGTATAGATGTATTGGTGATTATTGTATGAGCTATTCATGCGATTATTTTTTAAATAAGAAAATAAAGCATTTTTGGGAAAAATTATTTTAATTTTTGATTTTTTTTAATTTGATCGATATCATAAAATGAATATTTCTATAATTTACTACACTTCATTCATATGACATGAACAACATGTCTTCTTGTGACCTCATATCGTACAAGCGTGAACGATACTCAACTCTATTTTCACTCTATTAACTCTATCAGATAACCAGGCCCAACAGCAGTTTTAACTTCTTAAAATTATTACTTGATGTTGATTGAATACTTAAACAATTAGTTGAGATCTTTATTTGCTTATGTTCTATAGATTTCGTAATATTTACAGCAAAACTTTTGAATTTGGGTGTTATCCAGAAAGTAGCAAACGTTTTGAAATAAAGATGAACAAAGTGAAAAAACTTTTGTTACATATATATGAAAGTTACTCTCTACAAGGAGGACCCTTCTCTGAAAGGTCGAAAAATAACGGATTTTCGTGTTTTTTTCGGATGTTGGAATTAAAGTTGAGTGTAATTTTTTGGATACAATATAGGAATATATGGATGGATGGATAGAATATGGGTGCTGTCGCAGCTGGACGCGTGGATGTTTACTATAAAACTGGTGGTGATTTTTCCCAGCATCTAGTGGACCGATATGGCTGAAATTGACATGTACAAATGTAGTATCTAAATTGTTACAGCAGTTTTGAAAATTCGAAAAATTGCGGTCTTCCTGAGTAGGGTCCCCCTTAAGCTACTTTTTGTAATACTCCCCGTTTAAATAAAAACAAAATTATTCCCCCTTTCCATTTCATGCAAACTGAAACATGCAAACTGGTGAAAATAGTGTTATTCTCTCTTCACACTCAATAAAGAGTATATCACTTCACCTTCGTACAGTCTCGTTTCACTTTACGTTCATTTCTTTCTTTCTTCGCGCTGAAGTAAAGTTATCAAACCGTCATTTGGAAATGAATCGTTCTTTTATCAAATGGAAGTGTCTTATTTTGAATGAAAATTCGTTAGAACCGTATCCACTGAAACTAATGAAAATGACGATGTTAGGGAATGTGTAGTATGCCAGCAGGCATAATCAGTTGTCGGGACTGATTGTAAGAATAATATGCCATCGTTTGCCAATTTTAATTCCACTTTTTTTGAAAGACCGTCCGTGAAAATCCGGTTTGGAGATATGAAATCGAATGAAACATTCAATTGAAAGCAGTGATCGTCTATTCACCTGCGAAACATGTAGCCTAGGGTGCCAATGATAATGGTCATCTCTAATTTCAAAAAGTTACCTCATAAAATATGTTCACCACCTCGAAAAAAACACCCTATGACAAATATCTGCTCAATTGGACTTCACGAAGAGTGGCACAAAGCGGTCAAAGTTTGAGTTTTTTGAAAATCGAAAAATCACCCAAGGGGGGAGTAAAGGAAATTTGGGTGTTCGAAAAAAAAATTTGTTGCCAAATGTCATAAAATTGCATGAAACGTCGAGATCTAGTGTCATCTCAAAAAAAAAAATTGTCAAAAATCGACACTCTGGGCCTTTTTTTTTACGGAATACGAAACGAAAAGTATAGTTTTAGGTGCCAATAAAAATAGTTATCTCGAATTTTCATTCGAAACTTGCTACGAAAAGTTGATTTGCACGATAATATACCCTATGCAAAATATAAGCTCATTCGGACTTCATTTACTGGTATCACAAACGTTAAAATTTTCAAAGGAGGATTTCGATTACAAAGTTAAGGCGCTGCTGTTGCGGAGCGATTTACCCCCATTTGTTAGTGGACAGGGTGGGGAATCCATACAGCGAGTATTGTTGAGGCAATACCAAAGGACCAAAAAAAGGAAGTCCACCATTGAATGTACCCTTTGGAGAAGGACTGTCGTGCACTTGAAAAAAGTTCTCACAATAGTCCAGAAAAAAGTAAAAAGCTTGTTCAGGTTTTCGAGATGACGATATGAGGAGATTTCTGTTGAGAAATTTCGTTTTATATGTGAAAAAAGATTCAGACTAAGTTTTATTATTGTACTATTAGAATAAGATAAATTTAAATTATACAATACATTTATATGCTCATGTATTCACAGTCTTTTTGTTCATAATTTATTGTCTACAAAATATATTCATTAGGCGTAAATATCTTCTTTGTTCTTTTGTTTTTTTTGACTTGTTTTGACCGCCGATTCGCCTTCGACAGAAAAAAAAATTAGATGGTGTATTATTTTTGTGTTAAATTAACTCATCAGACATCCCCGATTGGATTTGTCTATTTTCTCTGATGTTTATAGATTAAGATCCTTGTGAACATTATAATTTTCATAATTCTCTCTATTTTTGAATTTCACTTACGTTACTAGAGAACGAATCCTCTCAATCTAGGTATTATTAAGATAATTTTCATTCGCACTTCACCATCAGTAGCACTAAATATTTATCAAATTGTACCTAGTCGTATTTCAAGCGGTAAATTTTAAGATTCTTGGTCCAGAAATCATAGGTAAAATCAATGAGTAATGTCAAATGAAGAACAATGTTCACCTAAGCTCAATCGGAGAAGTTTCGGTGCTTTATATGGTCAAGTGGCTTTAGTGGTTGAGTCAATTTGATCTTGTAAGGATGCAGCCCAAGATCTTCTCGCAAAATACGCCACAATGAGGTATGGGAGATGACTGATTTGGGTATACTTTACCTCTAAACAGTATACAGCAATACTACCTGGGAGTTAATTTTGTTGCCTTTGCCATATCATGTTTGTTACCTCTCTTTCCAATTTTAATCTACCAAAAAACACCCTAAAGAGTACACATCGCTGCTACCTGAGACTCTCTATATATATTCCAAGAAGCTTTTGAGGAGCAATCATTCAGTCTAACGAAGTCACCAGAGCATAACCGAAAATGACAACAGTACAGACAGTAGGATCGCAAATCCAAAACTGCGTTAGGCAACATCAATACTCGAAAGCTGATTTCGAGTACAAGATTCGAATGTTCCAGTTGAGGAAGGATTATAAACGGATTACGGAAACCAGTTCGAAGCGTTGTTCACCAGGTGAGAGTACACCGAGAATCGTTTCGATGATTCGGAAAAGATCAAACTGCCGTCAGGATCAATATTCGAAAAAGGATTTCGATTACAAAGGTAAGGCGCTGCTGTTGAGGAGAGATTTATCCCATGTTGCTAGTCGACATGGCGACGGAATCCATGCAGCGAGGATTGTTGAGGCAATACCAAAGGCCCAAAACAAGAAAGTCAACCATCGAATGCGCCCTTTGGAGAAGGACTGTCGTGCATTTGAGAAAAGTTCTCACAATAGTCCAGAAAAACGTAAAAAGCTTGTTCAGGTTTTCGAGATGATGATATGAGGAGAACTCTGTTGAGTAATTTGGTTTTATATGTGAAAAAAGATTCAGACTAAGGATTATTATTGTTCTATTAGAATAAGATAAATTTAAGTTGTACAATAAATTTATATGCTCATGTATTCACAGTCTTTTTTGTTCATAATTTATGATAATTAAATTATCTACAAAATATATTCATTAGGCGTAAATATCTTCTCCTTTTTGTTCTCAAATATGATCGAGTGGTAATATGTTTTACTAATAAATGTTGTTTTTGGCTTGTTTTGACGACCGTCGATTCGCCTTCGACAGAAAAGAAAATTAGATGGTGTATTATTTTCGTGTGAAATTAACTCACCTGACATCCCCGATTGGATTTGTCTATTTTCTCTGATAATTATAGAATAAGTTCCTGTTAAACATTATAATTTTTGAATTTCACTTGCGTTACTAGAGAACTAATACTCTCATTATATATGTTATTAAGACCATTTTAATTCGCACTTGATCATCAGTAGCACTAAGTATTTATCAAATTGTACCTAATCGTGTTACAAGCGTTAAATTAAAAATTCTTGGTCCATAAATCACAGGTAAAATCAATGAGTAATGTCAGGAAAAAATTATTAGGTGAAAAAAAAACATCGATTTTGTTCATCTTTAACAGCTCATCATTAACACAACTTTGTTGATACCACCAAATACGCAGCATAACCATCGTAGTTATGAGTAAGATGATTTTGTGATGAAAAAATGAAGAACAATGTGCGGCTGAGCCCAATCGGAGAAGTTTCGTTGCTTCATATGGTCAATAAGCTTTAGTTCTTGAATCAATCTGAGCTCGTAAAGATGTAGCCCAAGATCTTCTCGCAAAATACGCCACAATGAGGTTTGGGAGATGCCCAATTCTTGAAAAATTGACTGATTTGGTTATACTTTACCTCTAAACAGTATATAGCAATACTACCCGGGAGTCAATTTTGTTGCTCTCGCCATATCATGTTTGTTACCTCTCTTTCCAATTTTCATCTACCCAAAAAACACCCTACTTCTCAACAGTACACATCGCCGCTACCTGCGACTTCCTATATATATTCCAAGAAGCTTTTGAGGAGCAATCATTCAGTCTAACGAAGTCACCAGAGCATAACCGAAAATGTGTAAGACAGTACAGACAGTAGGATCGCAAATCCAAAACTGCGTTAGGCCACATCACTACTCGAAAGCTGATTTCGAGTACAAGATTCGAATGTTCCAGTTAAGGAAGGATTATAAACGGATTACGGAAACCAGTTCGAAGTGTTGTTCATCAGTGGAGAGTACACCGAGAATCGTTTCGATGATTCGGAAAAGATCAAACTGCCGTCAGGATCAATATTCGAAAGAGGATTTCGATTACAAAGTTAAGGCGCTGCTGTTGAGGAGAGATTTATCCCATGTTGTTAGTCGACAGGGCGACGTGATCCATACAGCGAAGATTGTTGAGGCAATACCAAAGGCCCAAAAAAAGGAAGTCCATCGAATAACCCCTTTGAAGAAGGACTGTCGTGCACATGAGGGAAGTTCTCATAATAGTCCAGAAAAACGTAATGAGCTTGTTCAGGTTTTCGAGATGACGATATGAGGAGAACTCTATTGGGTAATTTGGTTTTATGTGTGAAAAAAGATTCAGACTAAGGTTTATTATTGTACTATTAGAATAAGATAGATTTAAGTTGTACAATAAATTTATATGCTCATGTATTCACAGTTTTTTTTTGTTCATAATTTATGATAATTAAGAGGGTATTCTAATGTAGAGACACGCATTTCGGACGTTTTTTGAGCTTCGTAAAAATTGAACGAATAATATTTTTAGTATCCATCATTTTATGTTCATCTATCTTTTAACAATAGAACAAAAATTGAACGGAGAAAAATATATTTTTTTAAATCGTTTATTTTTACAGGCTCAGTTACATAAGTTTAAAGGAGCCATACTCCTATCTGTATTGTTACAAGTATATATAAACATTTTTCATTAATTCTAGTGTTAATGAAGTAGAGAACCGATTACTCGCGTTTGCTCGAGTTTAGAAGGGTGACATTTTTTCAGGAAAAGGAAGGGATATAAGGATATGTTGACAATGTTCACACTCACATTCATCATACTCAATTCTTAAGCCTATCTTATATCTAATATGTATTTACATTTCACCTTATTCTATTGTTAGTAAGAAGGGATTTGCATTCTCGCGAAGGAAAAGGAACAGGAGAGTATAAGGATATAAGAACTGAGAGAAAAATATTCATAACTGGAATAGTTAATGATGATGAAGGTATGGTAGTAAAACTTTAAAAAAAAATTAGGTAGGTTATAACTATGATATAACCGCAAGATTGACGTGGGACTGCCTTAGCGTAGCAATCATTTGTTTGTATTGATTCAATTTTTGATTGAATGAAACAATCCCCGAATTCAATTGAATTCAATATATTTGCTTTGTGAGTAAAAATATTGTATAATTATAAGTATATTATAAGATCAATTCATGCATTGTGATAATGTTCTTTGTTACAAGTGAATTTAATGACAGTCCTTTTACATTTGGTATGATGCCTAGGACAGAATATGTGCACGAAAAAAATGTCAAACGATTATTTTATTTTACGTTTCTGTCTGAACTTCATGCACTCAGTTTCGATTTCGATTTCGCCTATTGTTTAATCAATAGGCGTCATCGCAGCAATTGGTTATCAACATCTTGCCTAATCATTAAATGGTATGCGTAGGAATTCAGTGAGCAGAAGATATGAAGGCATTTCCTTCAATGCAATCTTGAATAACCGAGCCAAAGCGTGGTATTCGTACCCGCTTTTATAGTCCGTGTTAGGAAAGCCCTTTACGGAGTGCAAAAAAACATTCGAGTGCAGAAGTAGTCTGTGTTAGGGAACACATTTCGGTGAGCACAAAAGTTCCCATACTTTCATGTATTTGCAATGCCGATTTCCCCAAGGCTGCTTGGTTTTGATGGCTTTGTTAGTGAAACCGTAAATCGGGCCAATCAAAATGAAGCAGTTAGGGCGTTTAGATAACGCTTAACATTATTGAGTTATTCAATTGTTTATCTAATGAAAAATAACATTTTATTGATTCCGATAGAAGCGTAGAAATATTCCCAAACAATTGATGCAAACATCTTTCCGATCCAGTAAGAAATGTTCGAGTTATAAGCATTCGGAATCTTTCATTTTTTCCTGCATGTTCTGTGTTTAGGTTTTCATTTTACCCCCCATATACTCCGGTTAGACGTAGTCCCACGTCAAAATGTATTTTAGATGTTCATGCAATAGCGAGACGCCTGCAGATTGTATCCATGTAAATTCGACATAAATCGGTTCAGTAGAACTTGAGATATGTGGAGGCGATCTGGCGTAGTGGTAACATGTATGGATGTTACCACTCACGCAGAGATCACGAGTTCAATTCTCACTCCCGACATACTTCCAAAAATGGAAGTAAAAGTGACGTACCAGCCGAAATGTGTTGAAAGTCACTATAATAGAGAAAAAAAATTTGAGATATCGTGTACGCCAGTTTGAAAAATCTGGTTTCGAGAAAAACTCTTTTGAAGTTGATTGTTATGGCCATACCAGGTTAGATACCGTATCACTAAAATGGCTCCAACTCGGTAAATAATAGGGTATACTCTTGAATGCCTAAAGTACAGAAATATGAAGGGAAATTTTTTTTTTCAAATTTCTAGACTAGAATATTGCCTTAAAATTATCTACAAAATATTTTCATTAGACGAAACTATCTTCTGCAATCTTTCTGTTTTAATGATAAATGACTTTTGACTTGTAGTATGACTAAAACATCCACAAAATATCCAGCTCACATATTCTAGAACAATTTTTCACAGCCAGTACAACATTGTGTGTCGTTCGTTCTTTTCTGAGTACTGTTCGATGGTTTGAGGTTCATTCCACGACCCTCTTCTCGCGGTTGGAACGTTTGAACCATATTTTGATCCAATAACCGCAAAAGCAGTATTAATTGCTGATGTATGATTGATGCATGATTAACAAAGCTCGTGTGATTCTACTGTTAGAAGAGATCATACGAGGTAGTGCTATTAAATAACTATTGAATAACGAATATTAAATCACAAAAGAAAAGTTTCAGACCTGCTTCGAACAATGGAAAAAAACGTATGGAAAGGTGTGTGAGGATCCAATGAGAGTATATTGAAGTGGAGCATATAGTTGTACCGTAATTTTTAGAATATATCACCCTTTTTCGTACCCAGTCTCGTTATTTAATAGCCATACCTCGTACATTTCATCTGTGAAAAAGCTGAGTTTCCCGAACAGCATATGCAAAAATACAACTTTAATCACAAAATTGCTCGATTCAAAAATTACCGAGATCCGGAGACCTTTAGATCAAAGGATCTTTTACTAAAGGCATGACATGTCTCTCATTATATTTGGTCGAGAAGAAAAGCTCTAGCTCTATCTGGTACTTTCAAAGCCGGAAAGTGATAGCGGAAAAGCCGAAAACTGTTCTGTAGGTCATACCGAAAAGACGGCTTTACTTCCAAAATTGTCAAACTGTGACGATGAAGTTTGGTTGGAGTGTCATCTGAACATCACCACTAAAATTAAATATTATTTAACACAAAGGTGTATAACAAAAGCCTCAACGTAAATAATAACAGAGAACTGCGAATATTTCAAGGTTCAGGTTTCAAGCGCTCTCATCGAAATAGCCTCGAAGCGTTATGATAACAAAAACACGATCCGTGACACTGTTGCATTCCAGAGACACATTTGCCGTTTAAAATGTACCATAAACGGATCGTCCAATTTTGCCCTACAGCAGGCAGCAGTTCATTCGATTGACAAGAACATAAGTTGATTCTCATCGGAACATCGAGATTGCAACCGGCGAAATGTTGCAAATCAAATCCAATTATGGTTCGTTAAACGTCGGGAAAGAGCTAAAGAGGCAGAAGAATACATTCGTAAATAAGCAGAGGAACATTAATCAAGCGTTCGGATGCTGTCCGAAACACTGGGCGGCCACGAACTGGAATGATCCGGACATCGCCAATTCAATTGGCCCTGTGTGACGGAACCGAAGCATGAGCGCAGCCGGTGAAAAGCATAGATAGTGCACATAGGCACCATGAAGCTAAACCGCAAACGTCGGAGAGACAGAGAGAAGAGGAGAATTCGATGTCGGCGCATAACGCCTATGTGTTACTCTCGAATTGGTTCAATTGAATTATGTCGATGTGATTGCCGTTATTCAATTGACTCACAGAGTGACACCCTGGGTTGAACCTGAACCTTTTCCCAACTCCCGTTGCATGGGCGTTCGCCGCAGCATAAACAACACTGGGAATCAATTCTTGGTGCACTAGAGGGTCAAAGAATAAGCAGCGCGTTCCATGTCAATAAACATATCAATTAATATTGCATTGAAGCTGTCTGATAAAGCGGGAGAAGAATTTCGTCATGAATTGTGAAAAAAATGATCCATTGATCTTTGAGTAGTGGACTGACAAAAACAACGATAATTTGTTGATTCAGGGGGAATCTACTTTGGAAAGTTTGAAAAAACCGTATATCTTCAGAAATGTTGCGCCGAAAGTACTTTTCGATATCCCACAACGTTGAAAAGTTACAGCAAAAGCTATGGAGTAGCTGTACGAATATTCAAACGAGTTTTTCTCGAAATCATATTTTTACAGCTAAAAATTACCTGTTTTTCAAACAAAAATGGCTATTTAAAAAAACATAACAAAATAAGCAATTAGATATTTAAAAAGGGCTACTCAACAATTTAGATAATTCATTTTTACATGCTGAATAAGGCAAATCGATCCACAAGATTCTGAGATAAACGTTTCATTTGGCTGATTTTTTTCAGCATGCAAAATTGAATCATCTAAATTGTTGCGTAGCCGTTTTTAAACATCCAATTTTTTTTTTTTCAAATGATTTTTCAAATAGCGATTTTTGTTGAAAAACAGCTAATTATTATTCAAATGACCGCATTTTTGGCAATTTTTCGAGTTTTCAAAACCCGCTAGATCAGCCAGATTGGTTCATTAGATTTTGAGTAGGCGCCCAGCTACCTACATCATACCAATCACTATACAGGTCGGGCTCGAGTATATACAGACTCGATTATATGTGATTCGATTATATACAGTTTTGGACTCGATTATATACAGTTTGAAACAAGTTTGAAATTTTGTTTGTTTTTTTTTTTACATTTCGAATATGACTTGTTTCAAGAAAAAATGTAACCTTTGAACATTAAGGTGGAATTTAAGTGGCTATTTTATGTACGGCGGGGTAAAAATCGTGAATTTTGGTGATTTTGCTTGAATTTTCACCAGGAATTATTTATATCAATATTGCAGTGAAATTAAGAGAGATAGAAGTTAGGTGTCAAAGAACAAATTGTAAAGTGGCTTGAGAACTTCAATTTGATTGATAGAAACTTTCAAGTTCAATATGAATTTTTGGGATAAAATTAATAATTACACATTAAAAATTACTAACTTTGGATTTTTCACTTTCAAAAAGTTATTTAAATCAATTAATTTAGATGTTTCACTACTATATCCTGTACTAAATTCTCTCATCTTTCAAATGAAGGCAACAGAATTGGTTTACGCAGCGTACTTTTTAGTGTAGAACCAGTTTGAGGTAACAGAGTCCGATACAAAAAAAAAAGTTCTATAACTCTGTCATTGTTGAAATTCGAACATATGCGTAGAACGATTTTTTTCATCAAATATGATCATCTATCACATTCTGAGAGATTCTGGAAAAAAATATGTTTTTCGTGTGAGAAAGGTATTTTCTGACTTCAAGGGGATGAATCAAAAAATAAATTCTTCTTTTATTTTCAATAAACGAAAAAATATGCATGAGAAATGTACAGAAATTTTTTTTTTGACTCGATTATACAGTGAAAAGAAATCGGAGACTGTATATAATCGAGTCCGCGCTGTATTGGCATGCCTAAAAATAGAAAAAAACAATACATCTTCAAATATACCTCAACAAACAAATCACCAAACTCAACTTCAATTCCAACATCCGGAAAAAAATTTCGTAAATCAGCATGGATAGACTGTACACTTCGTAGTTGCTCTCCACGGATCGTGACACTTTCAGAAGCATTAAATTCGTGAATAGTTTAAATTTCTGGGATCAATGATATCATACTATGATACTCTCCACGGATCGTGACACTTTCAGAAGCATTAAATTCGTGAATAGTTTAAATTTCTGGGATCAATGATATCATACTATGAAATAATACAAGCGAGGCAAAAACGCAGTTTTTAAGAAATCCTTCAAAAAAAAAAATGAAATAAGAAAGTGCATCCTCGAAATATACTTGCAAATTTTTCACTGCCACTATTTTTTCACAACGTCTGATAAAATGTTCCAGCAGGTCTTCAAACAACCGGGGTTCTGTTACAATCAATTTTTTTTTTATCAATTCGTTTATTTTCACAGGCTCAGTTACTTAAGTTTAAAGGAGCCGAATTCTTAAATATAATTTTGAAACTATATATATAAACAATTTTCTTACATCTATGGTTAGTAAGGTGGAAAACCGATTACTCGCGGTGTACTCGAGTTTAGGAGGGTGACATATTTTTAGGAGAAGGATGGGATATAAGGAAATTGTAACAATGTTGATGAACACTCATTTCATAAATCTATTCGTATATCTATAGTGTATTTACATTTCAACTTATTCTAGGGGACGAATTACCCGCAAAGGAAGAAAAGGAGGGTATAAGGGTATGTAGGGTATGTAGGGACAATCACACACGAAGATCTATAGCTTTAAGGAAAACATATATATGGGACATGTAATCAAGGTCTAACCGAGCCAACACATCTCTCACCGGCACATTGGGCTGTCTTCCTCGGGCCCGAAGGGAGTTTTCTAAATTCGATCTGGCGACCAGATACACCTCGCACGACCAAACAATGTGCTCGATGTCGTGATAACCTTGGCCACAAACGCAGAGATTGCTGCTGGCAAGATTGAAACGGAAGAGTAGTGCATCTAACGAACAGTGATTGGACATGAGTCGGGAGAAACAATCAAATGTTATATGAATAATACATTTTTAGATGCTGTTATTTTAATCTCATATTCCATTTGTCGAACACTCCCATAACCTCAAATTGTCTTTTCCATTCGAAGGGTAGCCAGAAATTTTTCAAGAACATAATATAACGTTTTTGTCAAAAATGTGTAAGTGTAAATAAAACTGCAGTTCAAATTCAAATCAACAAAAAACAAACAAAAAACCGAAGACAAAATCCGATGTAACTGAAACGTCCACATTTGTAAACAATTTAATATTTGTGACCATACTCAATTTATTTTTTGAATATGCGACTATACTCATATTTTCTCTTCCTACATATTACTTGGAAATTCTTGCAAATTGAAAAACTTTGAAGAAAATTATAAATCAAAATGATATCCAATTTACCCATAACTGGAATCCCTGCTTTCGTCATTGGGTTTATTTACAATACCGATTTGTCTCACGCAAGACGGTGAGGCCGTGTTGTTAATAAGTTGATTAGGAGAGCGGTATATGAAAACAGTACGGAAGAAAGCAGAAGGGAAATTATTTATTTGAAGCGTGAAACAGACAGGCTGATCACAAGCGAGGTTTCGCACAAGCCTATTGTGTTTTTACAAACAAACAAAACACAGTATACTTTCAAAATAGCTACATAGTGGTGTGCACATATTGGCCCACCTTAGGATATACTTCTAAGCGCCTTGGTCACTTGAACAAATGTTGTGGATGTAAGAAACTAACTGCTGAGGTCTAGCGAGGATCGTTCAACATGTGGGTTCCGGGAAACCATTGAAAAAATATGTTTTCTCGAACGACGCAAGTGATCTAATATAATAAATATAACAAGAAATGACGCTGATTGGTTGCTATAGAGTGATGCTGGGGAATTTTCAGTAATTTCATGTGTTATCACGAAGATATCAAGAATATATGAACATACTTAGCTTAAGCGTTCAACATTTGGCGAGTTACCCTAATTTGAGTTATAACGGTTGAAAGCGAAACGATCCTGACACTCGAAAAATGCCTCCATTCATTTTAGCGATAGCAGAGCGGGAGCAGCGGAGCGGGAACAACGAAGCGGGAACAACCAGGTCACCAGGTAAGTAACCCTTTTTCCACTTTCTGCGGACACCAAGGCGGCAATGGTAGGAGATAGTAGCACTACGCGATAACTATCCGCTAAGTAAATTCACTTCATTACTTTCTAATTCACTTTATTAAAAATAATCAAAATAATTCAAAGGCTGACGTCTTCAGCCGTCAGAGAGGTAAAAAAGGAGCAGGATGAGTCGTCTCGAAGGCCTTTTTATATTGAGTTCAACGGAAGCGTTATGGTCTCCATGACGTTTAGTATGGCCTCCGTCAGACTTGTCATTTGACATGTTCATCGATTTCGATGAACAAGGGATTGTATTCGATGTGCGAGGAAAGCTAACGTACAGATGGTGCAGTTATCTTCTCCAGGCATCGAACACATTTATTTTATGAATTCAGATTTTCAAAATTTCACTAAATTATGTTAAGGCTGTATAGGTTCGCAGTTGTTATTTGTTGTCAGGATAAATTCATTCGTTAATATCCGGTGTCACCGCAACAAGCTGAGAAAATCTATCCGATTGGTGATTGACTGAGCTGTTGAGCTGCATTCTTTAATATTAAAAAGTTGGTACTACTATCGATGGCATTAATGTCAATTTTGAGCGCGATCTGTCATTTAGTTTGTTTACAGCGTCATCGAGAACAAGAATTCCTTAAGGATAATTCTATTGGTGAAGATATTGTGTGAAATGTTGTGTTGCAAACAAAATTTCTTGTGCCGAAACCAGCACTGTGGAGTTGGAGAAAAAATTCCCGACTCCGACTCTGACTCCGACTTCCCGCAGTTATTAATAACGACTCCGACTCCAACTCCTGCTGAAATAATTAAGTAATTCGAAACCAGGTTTTTCATTAGAACGTTTTTTTTACGATTTTCTCTGATTAGACAATAAAAAACCTCAAATTTAGAATGCTCGATACAACAGAATTACTTCAGACAATTCTTCCTTCATGGAGTTTCAAAGATCTGGCTTCAGAAATTTCAAAGCAATGAATAGCCTTTCTATGTTGACTTGAGTTGGTGATATGGCAGTAATTGTTCCTTACATCATCACCGATGAGCTCAGGAAACGCTGGAATCATTCATGTTCTTTTATCTTACACGATCGGTAATATTTTTCAATCACTGGCAAACATGCTTGAATTTCACTTCAAAAGTTGCTCAGCAGAAGATTTTCCTTCTTCTTCTCTTTTCCGAAGCGACGTCGTTTTGCTTTATTTGTAGGTAAGCATCGAAAGCTGTGCTCTCTGATGAAGATAAAGACTCAGGATTATCGCTGCAGGATTCGAAATTATAGGGTTAGCTAGAAGCGTACTTTCTCATCTTCAAAATGATATTGATTGAATTATTTCGGTCAGCTTTAACCTTTTAGGTCATTCGCCGATTCAAAATGATAGTTAAAGTGGACAATTGGACGATTTTCATGAAGCGTTTGATATCTTGTATTTCGGGTTTTAATGGGTACTCCCTATAGATTCCCTTATACATAATCCTACGTCAAAATGTATTGATGATTCTTTCATATTTCTGAAATCATTTATATTAAATCTTTCAAAGCAAAACGGATGTTCATGACAGTGTGAGCGCCTTTTCAAATTTTTATCTACTGTGCCTTAGTAAGAAAACGATAATTTTTTTATGTAGTTCTGATAACGCTAACCAATAACGCAGATTATTGTATTTTTTGTTGACATAAAGCCATGAATAATATTGGAACGTTAATTTTAAAAATATGTAGATTCTTTACGAAACCGCAAAAACCTGTAATCTGTAACTACCGATTCTTTGTTTCAAAAACTCTAAAAATATTATAGCAATATAGTCATATCTCGATATAAGGCAACCTCGATATAACGTAACTTTTACCTCGATATAATGTAGCTTTTTAAGATGTCTTAGAATTAAAAATAAACAATGCAGAAATAGTTTTTGGATTATAAATTATTTCAAATAAATGATTTCTCGTAAGTTTTTGAACAAATAAGTACCGTAAAATGAGGTAGCATTGGTCTTTTTCTCAATGTTTTGTGAATATGTTCTATCTAAACTCAAGAATATTATGTTTCACATTTTCAAAACAAGTACTGGCCTAGTTGAAACGGAAAGAAATAAAGCGTTTGAACATTTAAACTTATTAAAATGAATGCCCAGTTTTCATTTTGGATCTCAATCTGGATAACGGAATTAATCAATAAATTTGAATCAATTTAGTACTGGAAATATCCGACGCATATCGATACATGGTTGAATTTGCATTTCCATTTGGCATTATTATGGCATTTTTTTTAACTTTTAGCATAACTTTGAACATGTTTCAAGAACAACATTCAGAGCAGAGGAATTCAGAGGTCGTTCGGAGATAAAGTAAGTTAAACATATAAACTATAAAATAAACATTGATGCTAGAGATGAAACGGATATCCGGCCTATCCGGGCAATATTTGCTACCCGGCCGGATATCGGATATGGGAAAAAATCCACAATTTCTCATTAACACAACATAAATCATAACAAAATAGCTCATTAGTTAGCTAGCATAGCATAGCAAAATCATTTAAAAATATAGGTTGATTAAGGAAATGCCATTTTCTTTCTGAATATCAATTTAACTCATAACATTTATTAATGAACAGAATGAATAATTATGATGAATAAATAATAAACTTTCAGAAGTCAATGATAAAAAACCAATTACGCTTTGCTTCGTACCCAGGCCAACTTCAGAGAAAAGTATTCGCAATAACACTACTGCAAGGAGCTGAAAGATAAACTCTAGCCCTCGCAGTCAACTGCTTAGATTTTCATGATCACCAAGTGTAAGGATCGTGATTGCGATCGATTCTAATTCTAATGTTTTCACATTTTATCGATTTCGTTAGCAACGGGATTTTTTTCACCGAACGCGATGCTAACTATTATTTTCGTTTGCCACTTCGTCGAAAAAGCCCCAAAAGGTTTTTCGTGAGTTTCGTGGATATAGGTTGATTCAGTTTCGTCTCTTTTGTTTCATTTACAGGTCTTGAAGACGACGATGAGCTGTTACTCTCAGAAGATTCGTTGCAAGATATTTTATATACTCCAATAACTTTGCCAGAAAGATTGTTTTGGTTCAAGAACTCCTAAATAGTCCGACTGAATCCTTGGGTCTAAAAAGATTGCAATTGAGTAATTCTGAGAAGATCAGTAGTTGAATCCTTATCAGAATAAAAAACCTGTTGAAGATTCCTTGCAGAAAACATGATATTCTATCAAAGGATATCCATTCGAAACGGAAAATTTATTCATAGTTGATTATTTTTATGTAAAAATATGTTTATGTCTTCTAGAATGTAATTATTTATTCGGTTCATGCACACATGCAGTGTCTTTCAATTTCGTATTTGCAAATAAAAAGCCGAATATCCGGCTATCCGGCTTTGAAGCTAGCCGGAAATCCGGTATCCGGTATCAGGCCAAACTACTATCCGTTTCATCACTAATTAATACTAATTTCACTTTAATTTTTTCAGATCATTTCCTCTACTTAAAACTGATCATCTTTATCTACGAAAATTATCTTAAATGGGCCTTTATAAATACTGCTAGGTGATAGAAAATTAGTCTTCGCGCATTTTTGAGTAATTGAGTAATGAACCTTTTTTCATCAATTGAAAAAAAAATTTTTTTGCTTCGATATAACGTAACGAGAAAAAAATAAAGTTGCCTTAACTCATAACTTAAAAACGAAGAAAATCAAAACTCTGATTTTTGAATGTGTTATGTAAAAGATTTGCTCAGCTTTCAAGAAAAAATATTGAAAAAAAATATAGCACCTAATCCGGCAAGCGCGCAAAACCGAATCACACATAACGTTCCTGCATGGTTCTAATTTTCATGGTGAGCCGAACGACGAGCGCCCAGCTTCATGATACCCAAAATAATGTGGCGCAGAACCTTGGGATAGCGTTCTGATTGGCACACTTACTGAAAGACGTAGTTCTAAGTCAAAAAGCGGCAAGGTATGGAATGAAATGATCGTTCTGATTGATCAGCAGAGTGTCCAAAACTGATACAATGAATTTCGAAGAAAATTCGTGAAAAAGTGAATCGGAATAATTTTTCCGATATATTCTATTGAAAGAGTAGTTAGAAGTTGCCATTCCAACATATGAACACTTTGTTGAGTTATAACTATTCTGAGGTAGAGCTGTACTTCGGTAATATTCTGTCATCTCTCGACAATCGTAGCTAAGCCATTCTGTGTACTTGGCCATCTAATTCATACCCTATCTTTCGAAAACAATCTTCTTTACATTTAAAAAAAAATCAGTTGGATAAGCAGCGACAATCTTCGCATGAAAAAATCTCAGACTGTGCCCCCTTCCATTCCAAGCGGTTCGACATGCCGCAATAGTCAGTTCCGACGAAAGTTCAAGCCCGCGATGGAAAAAAAAATTACCGATGAAATACCGAAAATCTGCATTCTTCACGCCTTCTCGTCTGTTTCCTGCAGCTCTGTAGCGCACTAAATCCGTCACATCTATTGGGGCTTATCCGCCGACCGAAATCTGAAGTTTATTGAAAGACAGCAGAGAAGCACTATACAGGTCGGGCTCGAGTATATACAGACTCGATTATATGTGATTCGATTATATACAGTTTTGGACTCGATTATATACAGTTTGAAACAAGTTTGAAATTTTGTTTGTTTTTTTTTTTTACATTTCGAATATGACTTGTTTCAAGAAAAAATGTAACCTTTGAACATTAAGGTGGAATTTAAGTGGCTATTTTATGTACGGCGGGGTAAAAATCGTGAATTTTGGTGATTTTGCTTGAATTTTCACCAGGAATTATTTATATCAATATTGCAGTGAAATTAAGAGAGATAGAAGTTAGGTGTCAAAGAACAAATTGTAAAGTGGCTTGAGAACTTCAATTTGATTGATAGAAACTTTCAAGTTCAATATGAATTTTTGGGATAAAATTAATAATTACACATTAAAAATTACTAACTTTGGATTTTTCACTTTCAAAAAGTTATTTAAATCAATTAATTTAGATGTTTCACTACTATATCCTGTACTAAATTCTCTCATCTTTCAAATGAAGGCAACAGAATTGGTTTACGCAGCGTACTTTTTAGTGTAGAACCAGTTTGAGGTAACAGAGTCCGATACAAAAAAAAAAAGTTCTATAACTCTGTCATTGTTGAAATTCGAACATATGCGTAGAACGATTTTTTTCATCAAATATGATCATCTATCACATTCTGAGAGATTCTGGAAAAAAATATGTTTTTCGTGTGAGAAAGGTATTTTCTGACTTCAAGGGGATGAATCAAAAAATAAATTCTTCTTTTATTTTCAATAAACGAAAAAATATGCATGAGAAATGTACAGAAATTTTTTTTTTGACTCGATTATACAGTGAAAAGAAATCGGAGACTGTATATAATCGAGTCCGCGCTGTATTGGCATGCCTAAAAATAGAAAAAAACAATACATCTTCAAATATACCTCAACAAACAAATCACCAAACTCAACTTCAATTCCAACATCCGGAAAAAAAATTCGTAAATCAGCATGGATAGACTGTACACTTCGTAGTTGCTCTCCACGGATCGTGACACTTTCAGAAGCATTAAATTCGTGAATAGTTTAAATTTCTGGGATCAATGATATCATACTATGATACTCTCCACGGATCGTGACACTTTCAGAAGCATTAAATTCGTGAATAGTTTAAATTTCTGGGATCAATGATATCATACTATGAAATAATACAAGCGAGGCAAAAACGCAGTTTTTAAGAAATCCTTCAAAAAAAAAAATGAAATAAGAAAGTGCATCCTCGAAATATACTTGCAAATTTTTCACTGCCACTATTTTTTCACAACGTCTGATAAAATGTTCCAGCAGGTCTTCAAACAACCGGGGTTTTGTTACAATCAATTTTTTTTTTATCAATTCGTTTATTTTCACAGGCTCAGTTACTTAAGTTTAAAGGAGCCGAATTCTTAAATATAATTTTGAAACTATATATATAAACAATTTTCTTACATCTATGGTTAGTAAGGTGGAAAACCGATTACTCGCGGTGTACTCGAGTTTAGGAGGGTGACATATTTTTAGGAGAAGGATGGGATATAAGGAAATTGTAACAATGTTGATGAACACTCATTTCATAAATCTATTCGTATATCTATAGTGTATTTACATTTCAACTTATTCTAGGGGACGAATTACCCGCAAAGGAAGAAAAGGAGGGTATAAGGGTATGTAGGGTATGTAGGGACAATCACACACGAAGATCTATAGCTTTAAGGAAAACATATATATGGGACATGTAATCAAGGTCTAACCGAGCCAACACATCTCTCACCGGCACATTGGGCTGTCTTCCTCGGGCCCGAAGGGAGTTTTCTAAATTCGATCTGGCGACCAGATACACCTCGCACGACCAAACAATGTGCTCGATGTCGTGATAACCTTGGCCACAAACGCAGAGATTGCTGCTGGCAAGATTGAAACGGAAGAGTAGTGCATCTAACGAACAGTGATTGGACATGAGTCGGGAGAAACAATCAAATGTTATATGAATAATACATTTTTAGATGCTGTTATTTTAATCTCATATTCCATTTGTCGAACACTCCCATAACCTCAAATTGTCTTTTCCATTCGAAGGGTAGCCAGAAATTTTTCAAGAACATAATATAACGTTTTTGTCAAAAATGTGTAAGTGTAAATAAAACTGCAGTTCAAATTCAAATCAACAAAAAACAAACAAAAAACCGAAGACAAAATCCGATGTAACTGAAACGTCCACATTTGTAAACAATTTAATATTTGTGACCATACTCAATTTATTTTTTGAATATGCGACTATACTCATATTTTCTCTTCCTACATATTACTTGGAAATTCTTGCAAATTGAAAAACTTTGAAGAAAATTATAAATCAAAATGATATCCAATTTACCCATAACTGGAATCCCTGCTTTCGTCATTGGGTTTATTTACAATACCGATTTGTCTCACGCAAGACGGTGAGGCCGTGTTGTTAATAAGTTGATTAGGAGAGCGGTATATGAAAACAGTACGGAAGAAAGCAGAAGGGAAATTATTTATTTGAAGCGTGAAACAGACAGGCTGATCACAAGCGAGGTTTCGCACAAGCCTATTGTGTTTTTACAAACAAACAAAACACAGTATACTTTCAAAATAGCTACATAGTGGTGTGCACATATTGGCCCACCTTAGGATATACTTCTAAGCGCCTTGGTCACTTGAACAAATGTTGTGGATGTAAGAAACTAACTGCTGAGGTCTAGCGAGGATCGTTCAACATGTGGGTTCCGGGAAACCATTGAAAAAATATGTTTTCTCGAACGACGCAAGTGATCTAATATAATAAATATAACAAGAAATGACGCTGATTGGTTGCTATAGAGTGATGCTGGGGAATTTTCAGTAATTTCATGTGTTATCACGAAGATATCAAGAATATATGAACATACTTAGCTTAAGCGTTCAACATTTGGCGAGTTACCCTAATTTGAGTTATAACGGTTGAAAGCGAAACGATCCTGACACTCGAAAAATGCCTCCATTCATTTTAGCGATAGCAGAGCGGGAGCAGCGGAGCGGGAACAACGAAGCGGGAACAACCAGGTCACCAGGTAAGTAACCCTTTTTCCACTTTCTGCGGACACCAAGGCGGCAATGGTAGGAGATAGTAGCACTACGCGATAACTATCCGCTAAGTAAATTCACTTCATTACTTTCTAATTCACTTTATTAAAAATAATCAAAATAATTCAAAGGCTGACGTCTTCAGCCGTCAGAGAGGTAAAAAAGGAGCAGGATGAGTCGTCTCGAAGGCCTTTTTATATTGAGTTCAACGGAAGCGTTATGGTCTCCATGACGTTTAGTATGGCCTCCGTCAGACTTGTCATTTGACATGTTCATCGATTTCGATGAACAAGGGATTGTATTCGATGTGCGAGGAAAGCTAACGTACAGATGGTGCAGTTATCTTCTCCAGGCATCGAACACATTTATTTTATGAATTCAGATTTTCAAAATTTCACTAAATTATGTTAAGGCTGTATAGGTTCGCAGTTGTTATTTGTTGTCAGGATAAATTCATTCGTTAATATCCGGTGTCACCGCAACAAGCTGAGAAAATCTATCCGATTGGTGATTGACTGAGCTGTTGAGCTGCATTCTTTAATATTAAAAAGTTGGTACTACTATCGATGGCATTAATGTCAATTTTGAGCGCGATCTGTCATTTAGTTTGTTTACAGCGTCATCGAGAACAAGAATTCCTTAAGGATAATTCTATTGGTGAAGATATTGTGTGAAATGTTGTGTTGCAAACAAAATTTCTTGTGCCGAAACCAGCACTGTGGAGTTGGAGAAAAAATTCCCGACTCCGACTCTGACTCCGACTTCCCGCAGTTATTAATAACGACTCCGACTCCAACTCCTGCTGAAATAATTAAGTAATTCGAAACCAGGTTTTTCATTAGAACGTTTTTTTTACGATTTTCTCTGATTAGACAATAAAAAACCTCAAATTTAGAATGCTCGATACAACAGAATTACTTCAGACAATTCTTCCTTCATGGAGTTTCAAAGATCTGGCTTCAGAAATTTCAAAGCAATGAATAGCCTTTCTATGTTGACTTGAGTTGGTGATATGGCAGTAATTGTTCCTTACATCATCACCGATGAGCTCAGGAAACGCTGGAATCATTCATGTTCTTTTATCTTACACGATCGGTAATATTTTTCAATCACTGGCAAACATGCTTGAATTTCACTTCAAAAGTTGCTCAGCAGAAGATTTTCCTTCTTCTTCTCTTTTCCGAAGCGACGTCGTTTTGCTTTATTTGTAGGTAAGCATCGAAAGCTGTGCTCTCTGATGAAGATAAAGACTCAGGATTATCGCTGCAGGATTCGAAATTATAGGGTTAGCTAGAAGCGTACTTTCTCATCTTCAAAATGATATTGATTGAATTATTTCGGTCAGCTTTAACCTTTTAGGTCATTCGCCGATTCAAAATGATAGTTAAAGTGGACAATTGGACGATTTTCATGAAGCGTTTGATATCTTGTATTTCGGGTTTTAATGGGTACTCCCTATAGATTCCCTTATACATAATCCTACGTCAAAATGTATTGATGATTCTTTCATATTTCTGAAATCATTTATATTAAATCTTTCAAAGCAAAACGGATGTTCATGACAGTGTGAGCGCCTTTTCAAATTTTTATCTACTGTGCCTTAGTAAGAAAACGATAATTTTTTTATGTAGTTCTGATAACGCTAACCAATAACGCAGATTATTGTATTTTTTGTTGACATAAAGCCATGAATAATATTGGAACGTTAATTTTAAAAATATGTAGATTCTTTACGAAACCGCAAAAACTTGTAATCTGTAACTACCGATTCTTTGTTTCAAAAACTCTAAAAATATTATAGCAATATAGTCATATCTCGATATAAGGCAACCTCGATATAACGTAACTTTTACCTCGATATAATGTAGCTTTTTAAGATGTCTTAGAATTAAAAATAAACAATGCAGAAATAGTTTTTGGATTATAAATTATTTCAAATAAATGATTTCTCGTAAGTTTTTGAACAAATAAGTACCGTAAAATGAGGTAGCATTGGTCTTTTTCTCAATGTTTTGTGAATATGTTCTATCTAAACTCAAGAATATTATGTTTCACATTTTCAAAACAAGTACTGGCCTAGTTGAAACGGAAAGAAATAAAGCGTTTGAACATTTAAACTTATTAAAATGAATGCCCAGTTTTCATTTTGGATCTCAATCTGGATAACGGAATTAATCAATAAATTTGAATCAATTTAGTACTGGAAATGTCCGACGCATATCGATACATGGTTGAATTTGCATTTCCATTTGGCATTATTATGGCATTTTTTTTAACTTTTAGCATAACTTTGAACATGTTTCAAGAACAACATTCAGAGCAGAGGAATTCAGAGGCCGTTCGGAGATAAAGTAAGTTAAACATATAAACTATAAAATAAACATTGATGCTAGAGATGAAACGGATATCCGGCCTATCCGGGCAATATTTGCTACCCGGCCGGATATCGGATATGGGAAAAAATCCACAATTTCTCATTAACACAACATAAATCATAACAAAATAGCTCATTAGTTAGCTAGCATAGCATAGCAAAATCATTTAAAAATATAGGTTGATTAAGGAAATGCCATTTTCTTTCTGAATATCAATTTAACTCATAACATTTATTAATGAACAGAATGAATAATTATGATGAATAAATAATAAACTTTCAGAAGTCAATGATAAAAAACCAATTACGCTTTGCTTCGTACCCAGGCCAACTTCAGAGAAAAGTATTCGCAATAACACTACTGCAAGGAGCTGAAAGATAAACTCTAGCCCTCGCAGTCAACTGCTTAGATTTTCATGATCACCAAGTGTAAGGATCGTGATTGCGATCGATTCTAATTCTAATGTTTTCACATTTTATCGATTTCGTTAGCAACGGGATTTTTTTCACCGAACGCGATGCTAACTATTATTTTCGTTTGCCACTTCGTCGAAAAAGCCCCAAAAGGTTTTTCGTGAGTTTCGTGGATATAGGTTGATTCAGTTTCGTCTCTTTTGTTTCATTTACAGGTCTTGAAGACGACGATGAGCTGTTACTCTCAGAAGATTCGTTGCAAGATATTTTATATACTCCAATAACTTTGCCAGAAAGATTGTTTTGGTTCAAGAACTCCTAAATAGTCCGACTGAATCCTTGGGTCTAAAAAGATTGCAATTGAGTAATTCTGAGAAGATCAGTAGTTGAATCCTTATCAGAATAAAAAACCTGTTGAAGATTCCTTGCAGAAAACATGATATTCTATCAAAGGATATCCATTCGAAACGGAAAATTTATTCATAGTTGATTATTTTTATGTAAAAATATGTTTATGTCTTCTAGAATGTAATTATTTATTCGGTTCATGCACACATGCAGTGTCTTTCAATTTCGTATTTGCAAATAAAAAGCCGAATATCCGGCTATCCGGCTTTGAAGCTAGCCGGAAATCCGGTATCCGGTATCAGGCCAAACTACTATCCGTTTCATCACTAATTAATACTAATTTCACTTTAATTTTTTCAGATCATTTCCTCTACTTAAAACTGATCATCTTTATCTACGAAAATTATCTTAAATGGGCCTTTATAAATACTGCTAGGTGATAGAAAATTAGTCTTCGCGCATTTTTGAGTAATTGAGTAATGAACCTTTTTTCATCAATTGAAAAAAAAATTTTTTTGCTTCGATATAACGTAACGAGAAAAAAATAAAGTTGCCTTAACTCATAACTTAAAAACGAAGAAAATCAAAACTCTGATTTTTGAATGTGTTATGTAAAAGATTTGCTCAGCTTTCAAGAAAAAATATTGAAAAAAAATATAGCACCTAATCCGGCAAGCGCGCAAAACCGAATCACACATAACGTTCCTGCATGGTTCTAATTTTCATGGTGAGCCGAACGACGAGCGCCCAGCTTCATGATACCCAAAATAATGTGGCGCAGAACCTTGGGATAGCGTTCTGATTGGCACACTTACTGAAAGACGTAGTTCTAAGTCAAAAAGCGGCAAGGTATGGAATGAAATGATCGTTCTGATTGATCAGCAGAGTGTCCAAAACTGATACAATGAATTTCGAAGAAAATTCGTGAAAAAGTGAATCGGAATAATTTTTCCGATATATTCTATTGAAAGAGTAGTTAGAAGTTGCCATTCCAACATATGAACACTTTGTTGAGTTATAACTATTCTGAGGTAGAGCTGTACTTCGGTAATATTCTGTCATCTCTCGACAATCGTAGCTAAGCCATTCTGTGTACTTGGCCATCTAATTCATACCCTATCTTTCGAAAACAATCTTCTTTACATTTAAAAAAAAATCAGTTGGATAAGCAGCGACAATCTTCGCATGAAAAAATCTCAGACTGTGCCCCCTTCCATTCCAAGCGGTTCGACATGCCGCAATAGTCAGTTCCGACGAAAGTTCAAGCCCGCGATGGAAAAAAAAATTACCGATGAAATACCGAAAATCTGCATTCTTCACGCCTTCTCGTCTGTTTCCTGCAGCTCTGTAGCGCACTAAATCCGTCACATCTATTGGGGCTTATCCGCCGACCGAAATCTGAAGTTTATTGAAAGACAGCAGAGAAGCAGTAAAAGCAGTTTTTATGACTTCTAACGTGTTGAGTACGAGTTGTTCGTTCACAGAAAGTTTTGTGTCACAGCCAGTGGGGAAAGAATAGCGTTACACTTCGAAATGGGAAAGTTATTTCAAAACAGAGCGACAAGACCATATGATGGTAATTACATATTCTGTCGATTGGGCGTTTGGTATGAAATTTTCGGTATAAGAATGACACCATCGCGAAGCTAGTGACCATGTTCAGAAAACATATTTTGAAATTGACTGTCTTAAGCGGCCCATAGACGTTCAATATTATTGCACAACATTTTGGTTTGTGCAAAATAATTGCTCGTCCATGGGCAATATTGGAAGGTTGTGAAATATATTGTGTTATTTTCAAAATTTTGAAAATATATTGGCCAAACGGGATAATATTGTGCCGTCTGTTGGCAATATTGTTCAATATCCCACCCACAATTGATATATTGATATAAATCATTACGAATACTCAAGATCCCACATAAATTATTTTTATGTACAAAATTTATACTCGCGGTATATAATTTATTTTTTGACATATAATCCTGATGCAGACTAAGACGCATCAATCCTGATACTGACTGTTTAAATCCGTGGCTCCGTTCTTGAGTTAAATCGTGAGGAACGGACACAAAATCATTTTTATTTATATAGATCAAGTTTATAAATACATAGTTACCTTCACTTGATTTATTTGAAACTCATTGTTGAAAAAAAAAACAATATTGATTTGAAGTTCATTGTGAAAACATAAACATAAACGAAACATAACCGATATTGAATTGAATGCATGGTAAAAATAAAAACATTTTCCATTTGAAATTCATTTTGAATTATTTTTAAGCAATTGTTTATTTTTATTCCTCATCTTGGATTTCGGTTCTGAGGATTCCGACGCTTTGCCTTGGAGCGCTGTTGCTTCGTTGCGCTGTTGTGGGGTTCGAAGATACAGACGGTGGTTCCATATGAAGCTAGAAGCCCAATTTCTTGCTGCTAGTTTTGCAACTTTGATGATTTCGTGCTGGAGGTTATTGGCTCCCGAAAAATCGAACGCCATGCGCCGTAAATCTTTGAGAGTCATACCATAGAAAACTTTGTCCAGTGGCCTGCAGTCATAAATCTTAAATCACTTTCTGATATGAGCCTCTTCCTCAGAGTTGATTCATAAATACCGAGGTCTGCCGCAATCCGACACTTCGAGACTCCCTCCCAAAGCCTCTGTTGGACCATTTGAGCATTTCTGGAGTGCATTTCTTCAAATCAGTTTTCTTCAGGTGGGCCCCGTTAAAAATTTTGTTGAAAACATTTTTTTTTTTTTCAGAGCAAAACGCTTGTGCGAGCTTTTACCCCACAGCCACTGCGCACCTTTGCCCCACAAGCAATTTTTGAACCAATCGAATTTTTAAAAAAAGCTCTTGAACTTTTTCACAAAAACGAATACGCACTATCATCTACTATAGATATATATAGATATAGGTTTCTTTGACAGTGTAGTTTCGAACTTTCCAGTTATTTTAGGTAAGTAAATCGTCATCTCCAAAACTGAAAAAATTAGATCAAAACATCGCAAAACTCTTTTTACCTCATAAATTTTTGCCAATTTCATGAAATGTATCTTTTTTTATATGTGTGAGCTGCTGGTGTAATGATGTATCAAACGACTACACTGTTGTCGAAATTTTATGCTCGTTTGCTTCAAAATGGCCAATGCGCACCTTTGCCCCGCATTACTCTAAGTGATAGCGTCACACATGTCCGGGTCAATCGCGGTAACTGCCAAACTCTCAAACTAGTGTAAATCCTGGCGCTTAGTATACTACCAGATGAGTCAAACTTGCCAAACCATTCTTCAGCCATCATAAAGTTACACAAAAGTGATTCAATACGACTGTGCACATTTTGTGAACTACCGTTTTGTCTCATATTCCGAACACTTAAGCTTTGATGGCCTTTAAACAGTGTCTCATTACTCAAAATGGTACTCTTTCGCGAAATTAATTTGATTTTTGGATACAATAGAGCCTTCTTTTTTCATTTGACTACAATAGAATTGATTTACAAATACATATTCATGGTGAAAAACTAAAAATATGTTTAATCACTTTTGTCTCAAATTCCGAACACTCATTTTGTCATTGACTCATATTCCGAAAACTTTTGTTTCAAATTCCAAACAGAATGCAAGAAGAAATGGAGTAATTCCAAATGAAATCGACAAATGACAAAACATTAGTATTTTTGATTCGAATGAAAGTGTGTATTCCGTTTGGGTTAGAGGAAATATGAGTTTTCCACAGTAATTGGGAATTTTTTTGACTCAAGCGTAAATTTTTAAAAGGGCGTATCGATTTGAGTAAGAGAAATCTTTGATAATTTATATCTCAAAAACTATTAGTCGTACCGAAATAGTGTCTCAAAAAGAGTTATAGAGTATTGATGGTTGAATATGAAAAAAATGTACACAGAGAAAAAAAATTAGTACTCTTTTTTTTTATTTACAATATAAAAATTCAATTTGCAATATCCAAAATACATATTTTTAATTTTTTAAAAAATTTTTTCATACAAAATAGAAGTCATGTAGAAAATTTAAAAAATGGGCCCATGATGGTAACACTATTTTTGGCGAACTTTGTGGAACATAGAATTTTTAGGAATTTTCGAAACTTCGAATTTTTGTATGTTAACAATCATTTTTAGCCACAAATTATGAATCCTGATGTGATTAAAAACAAAAAGGTTATTATCAATCTCCTTATAAATGTAGCCATTCTCGAAATATTTAAAAAAATATTTCTAATTTATTGTCTTTTTTATAGTAAATAATCCCTTTTAATATGTTTGTCGTGTTATACCGTCATGTTCATGAAATTTTATGAATTTGCTTATAATTTCCAACAACTTTTCCAAATACATCATCGTGGTTCATTTTTTGACTAAAGCGTAACTTTTGAAAAGGGCGTATCGATTTGAGTAAGAGAAATTTTTGATAATTTATATCTCAAAAAATATGAGTCGTACCGAAATAGTGTGTTAGAAAGAGTTATAGAGTATTGTTGGCTTAATTTGAAAAAAAATATACACTTAGAAGAAAAATTAGTACTTTTTTTTTTATTTACAAAATAAAATTTTAACTTGCGATATAAAAAAATATGTATAACGGAATACACACTTTCATTGGAATCAAAAATACAAGTTTTTAAAGTGCAGTAAATTCACATTGAAAAATAAAGTGTTCGCAATTTGAATCATGCGTAGAAACTTGATTCATATTCCGAACACTAATTTTAATGAAGATTTCTGCATAAAATATATTTTTTTTCATCCATTTATTGTAGATTCTTACCATTTCTAGCACTTAACATGAAAATAACAAACAAAATAGTTAGAAAAACTACAAAAACTGAAAAATTAACGATGCTTGTTTTTGACAGAATTTGCTAACGTAAACATTTTAACATTAATTTTGACTGTAACTTTATTGCAAATGCCTCATATTATAAATTAGAGGCTGTATTGATACCTGTAAATGATGTTAAAATGAAGGCTATAATCCAAATAATTTCGGTGTTTTGAAAAGCAATTATTTATAACATTGAAGTTCAATAAATTTACATTTGAAAAATAGGTGTGCAGAATTTGAATCATGCGTAGAAACTTGATTCAAATTCCGAACACTACTTCAATATAAATTTCAATGAAGATTTCTGCATAAAATATAATTTTCTAACCCATTTATTGTAGGTAGGTGGCACTTAACATGAAAACAACAAACAAAATAGTTGAAACAACTACAAGAACTGAAAAATTAACGATGCTTGTTTTTTACGGAATTGGCTAACGCAAACATTTTATCATTGGTTTTGACTGTCCCTTTTTTGCAAATGTCTAATATTACAAATTATAGGTTGCATCGATACCTGTAAATTATGTCAAACTGAATACCTCAAAGAATGTCTGTGATTTCATTATTACATGTTCTTACATGTCATTACATGTTCATTACATTCATTAGGTTTTACGTTTCGTCTTTCCTATCTGCGTTGACGGCATTGACTTTGTGTTGCACCATTTGGAAAGGAATATTATAATGGATTTTGAGAATGAAATGAACACACTTTTAAAACAAAAATTATGAGTGAAAATTTACTTTTTCGTGCCGAATATGTATTCTATGTTTCTACAGTAATACGATTTCTCGCAGTTTGTGAAATAATATTAAACTAAAATTGTGTTTGATAATAATTTTCTATGAGTTTATGAGAATATTTTGAAATACAAGTCGGACTCGATTATCCGGAATGTTGATTATTTTTCACTCCGGATAATCGAATCATAAAAAAAAATTGAAAGAAAATCTCCTGGTAAACGTAAAATAATTATGATTTGCACTTATTTATTTGTGTATTGCAGTGTTGTAGCCACAAATTGTTTGGCACCCCCGTGTGGGGAGGGGTAATGTTTTGAAAACCAAAAAAAAAAAATTCATCGCCTTGTTACAGCTCATGGACCAAAATATTATTCAAATGGTCTAGACCAACTTCAATCAAAAGCTTATGCGTGAGCTTCTTGGATGCCATGGAGAGTTCTATGACATGGTTAAGTGAATAAACATTAGGGATGGTATGTTTTGGGTGGCCGAGGCATGGGACGAGGTACAGGATGATTCCATTGTCAAGTCATGTAGAATTCTCATTCAGTTCTTTTTGAGATCCGTTAAATAACCCGAGGGATATCAAATTTTGGGTTTAGATGACAACAAAAATCGAGATGATAGTAGATCTCTACGTTTCATGCAATTTGAAGACATTTGCCATCAATTTTTTTCAAAACTCCGATTCCATGCACTTGGGGTATTCTACGGTTTTCGGAAGGCTCAAATCTTGGCGATTTTGCGACAATAATAAATAAGTCCCATTCGACCATTTTCATTTTCACTCGTTACTCATGAATTTGTTTTTAAACCGAATTAAATAATCATTCGCCAAACAAGTTTCATTAAATCTAACAATCTCCACACTCCTACCTCAACTTTTCCTTTTCCTTACTACACCCATGATTATTTGAATGACCATATTATATCAGCCATTCCATTCCAAACCGATATAGTATTTCTCGGACTTTCGCCAAAAGTGGTAGTTTCTTTAAAGCAAAATATTAGACCCGTACTTTTCTATTTTTTTTATTTTTTCCATTTCCATTTCAGGGTGGTCCGGAAAATCAACTTTTTCCCCTTTTTTCCAAAAATGATTTTTTTCAAAAATTCAGATGATCGATATATTAAATTGAAGCCAATTAGCTAGTCTTTCTCGAAAAAAAAAATTACACTTGCAAAGGAATTGGATTTTGTTTTTGTAATTATTGATTGTATTTGATTTTTACTGTTTACATGACTTTGGACGAGAGGACGCTATATTTTTTTATATATATCGTAGGGTTATGGGCAACCGTTGGCGTACAGCAATTGCATCGCGCATGATGGTGTTCCTTTCACCGATTTCAGGAGTAACCAAAGCGAGGAGTTCATCAAATAATTCTCCGTCCATTCGCACAAAGTTGCGACAATCATTTGGTTCAATTACACTCAATTCATTGAGTAATTTGTCGTGTGTGAACTTCTCCCTATCAATAAACCACTGTTTGGCCCATTTTCTACCAGTCTGAGAGCCTTTTTCTTTCCTTTTTCCGACTAGCGGCCACGGCAATTATCACGCAGCACAAATCTTCACTCAACATGTTGACTTCATGAAATTCCGGCAGGGACTGTTTGCATAATGTGGTTGTACGTCTGTGCTCGTGATTGTGCAACATTTTACACAACCTCCAATATCGCCTCTACACGGTACAATTGACCGTCTAGGGGTCACCGTCAAAATATTGGGCAACCCACATTGCTCAATAATATTGAACGTCTATGGGTCGCTTCAAGCCTTTACATTGCACAAACGTTTCCATGTGAACAACACCAGGTGCAAGTTGAAAGCATTTCCGCAGGATTTTGAATTTTCGTCGCCCCATCTTCATGCAGTGAATATGAAAAGTCTCGAAATTTCGGTGATACAATTATTTGACGAATGTGAACCCCCTCGTAACCCTTTTTTGTTCAGAATTATAGCAATTTTCACACGGAACACCCCACGACCGGGTTTTTGTTTTTTGTTGCAACCACCGAACGCCTCATATCATACGATGTGAAACCGCATGAGTCACTCAAGTCAGCTGAGTATCATACGATTCTTCCTGGCGAATGGCAGCCGGGTCCGATCCGGTTACATTCATGGGCGTTGGAAGTGGGTGGGTTGTTCTCGTGGGTGGTGAAATTGATGAATTTTTAATCAGTAGAGCGCAGTGTTGGTGCGAGGTTTTCTTAGCACAAGCGTGTACAGGACCATATGTGCGTTTCCGGTCCCACGTTCCGCAGCAGTATTCGGCAGAATGAAGTACGCGTAATGAGAAAGTTTATTATAGGAATACCACCAGCAGGCGCCAATGGTGCCAACCGTATTAAGTTAGACCGCTAAGTAATAGTAAACACCGTCTCCCAAGAATAACAGATACTTTCTCAAGGATTTATGGCTTGTTGGGTGCTTGGCTGGCTCGTGCATATCGCCGGTTAACAGTACCGAGGAGGATTCCCCGCCAAAAATTACCTCCACGAAATGCGGCAAAGCTTATGCTAAAAAATGGTAGTTACTATATATTTTTTTATTTCATTATATATAAGGTATACATAATTATTCATTCTTCTTGATAGGAGGTGGAAGAATATAAACTTTAGAAAGAGAACTTTATGGGAAACGCAGTTTCAACTTCACTTATATTGTGTAAGAAGTTTTCAACATATTTAAAACTACGGGTAGTTTCATGTTGTACGTGGATCCTCAGATAACTTTGTCAGAAAAATTTAACGAACCTGCGTTGAGTCATCCTATGAGAAAAATTGAAAAAAATAACTCTCTTTCAGAAGAACTTGTTGCTCGATTATACCATTGTATGCTTTCCTACAGACATTAATTTGAATAGCAGTTTGAAGCAAACAATCTGATCAAAGTCCCATTTGTGCTACAAGTGTGCAAACACGACAAAACAGTCATCTATTTCGAAGCAGTGCCATCTATGCGCTAGGTTCGGGATCTTTCCACCGCATGCCCTCGTGCAATATCGTAAAAGTAAACGATATCGTGAACACGTCCAAAAGCAAGCAAAGTGAGCTTTACGCTGTCGACAGAACTTTAATAAATGCCTGGTTCGCCTGGCATATGCGAAAACTGTTCCTTAAAAATGCGCAAAGTACGTTTAATGGAGCAGCATCCTATAATCAATTCAAAGCCTCTGGAGAATGGATGATACTGTTTTGCGAACCAAGCATAAGCGGAGTACACCTTGAATCGCTATAAAAAAAAACCTTATGGATAAACACTTTGCAAAAATCGAATTTGCATTTTTCATGTTTTCTTAAAGCTTGACATGGCGCGGGGGGAGGCGCGATGAAATATTTAGGCGATATGATAGGAGTCCTCTGGCTGGTAGTATTTTTAGCCATCATAATGATTTTTTTATCGTTTGTCTAAAAATAACATTTTAATACCTTGGAATCATTCTTCGTGTGAACGTGTAGAAGGAATGGTTATGGAGACAATAATGGCAGTTTCAAAAGCATACTTATTTTGAAAAGTGAGAAATCGACGAACCTTCGCACGATAATCGGTACACTCGTTTTGGGAGGTGCCCACACAGTTCATAATCCTCATAATGAACGTATAGTGGTTTGGTGCAGAATATTCAGCTGAAACGAAGACTATGTAGAGCCATTTCACGCGGAACGGATCGTTGCCCCGACCCTCCCTGATTCGGTGAAACTTTCTACATTAAAAAAATATTTTAAAATGTAATTTTCCATTACCATGACGAATTCTGGTTGAGAGTACACAAGGGTGTCAGGTTACTCAGTGCAAATACAGTGGAATCCGTTTTAATGACATCGAAATGAGGTCGTAATAAGCGGACGCCATACAAAGCGTTTTGTGAAAACAAAACCGTTTTCAAAATAAATATAAAAACCGTTTTCAATATAAATATGTACTATATTAAAAACGGTTTTAGTCATTTTAGACGGCTTTTTTTTACAAATAATCTCATATGAAAACCAAACTTCGTTATTTAATTACGTAATAAAAGTGGTATGTTAACATTAGGTTGGGGAAAAGTATTCCATTATTTTGGGGTGAAATTCAAATTCATTTTTTTTAATATGATTCGATTGTCCGATTCGGGTCAAATATGCACCGTTTTGTAGGATAAAATGTTGCCCTTCTAAAGGTAGCTTCATAATGCCTCTCTTCTAGAAGTCTTGGTCCTTATTGGATAAAAACTTTGGCAATAGATTTTTAAAATCTTCTCTTGATTCCAATTTCTTATCACTCAGGATGTTTCATAATGCGAAAAAAGGTGGTATATATGGTGGATGCAATCAAGCTCTCGGAATTGTGTGGCCTTGCGTTGTCCTGATGGAACAAAACACCTCCTCTGTTGGCCAATTCTGGACGTTTCTGGTCAATCACTTGCTTCAAACGGTTCGTTTGTTGACTCTAGAGATCTAAATTCAGTGTATTGCACTGATAATTTATTTTTTAACATTTCGAAAAAAAGGATTTAGAATAAAATTACACGTTTTTTACTGTTGCAGTATCGGTACCATTAACACCATTCACAATTTCAGCGACCTGGCTTGCATTTTCGTCTTTATAAAAGAAAAAGTGTAATATGTACCGAATTTTCTCTTTGTGACCTCCATAGTTAACACCCTGTAACTCACAACTGGATGGAACAAACGAAAAACAGCAAAACAGCACGTTTTCCGAAATAAACAAATTCATATCCAATTTCAATTTGTCGTTGAGTTATTGAACAAAAAATGAGAATTAAGTAGGGAAAATAATTTTTAAGTATTTATACCGCCTCCAGTGTTAATTCGTATTTACAGAACATACGAAAGGTTTCTTACTGTGGGATTAGTAGTGAATATCGCGCTTTTTTTAAAGGCTCTCGTACTATTTTCATAAGCTCAGAATCGACAACTATGGATGATTCTGAGCAACTTTCTCTTTGTTTGGAATGAGATGTACGGCCTGTGCCGTTTCTCAAGTGTGATCCGTGTAAAAATCAGTAGTACAGTATTTTGTTTTCGCCGAATGTTGAAGTTCCGTTTGAAGGTAGCCGGTGATACATTTTTTTACGACTTTTGCGAATTGAAGTTTCTTTGTTTCTTCGGAACGAAAAATCTTCCGGAACGTGAATTTAAATGTATCTTTTGAATAATTGTTTAAAGATTTCCAACTTGAATGTTATATGAAGTGTCAAGATTTATGTGATCAGAGCACCAGAAAAACATAAAAAATAATATTTTTCCAAATCTACGAAAAAAGAACGAAATTTTTTTTTTGATGAAACTACAAAAAGTATTCACTAAGAAAATTTGCACGTAATTTAAGAGCACCTGCGTCGTTCTAGTTTAGTAGTGTAGTTTCGGCATTCTTAAGCATCATAAGCTTATTGTTTGTGCAGTAAAGTTTTCGGCCGATTATCGGGTAATGGATAGTTTCAACCAGGTATATAATTGCGACGAATCTAGTTTACTTTTAAAAATGTTTAAAACATCATATTAACATATTAACTCTCACATCATATTCGGAGAAAAAAGTTGCAGAAATCATTACTGACAAAACCGAATAACATTTATATCGTTTTCCTATTTTTCTGATAATCTTGACGTTGACGCAAAAAAACATCTTTGACCGTATCGACGCATGTGAATCGCTGCTGAATCGCAACAAAATCGACCCGTTTCTGAAGCGGATGGTGACTGGCGATGAAAAGTGGGTCACTTACGACAACGTGAAGCGCAAACGGTCGTGGTCGAACCCCTCTGAAGCGGCTCAGACGGTGGCCAAGCCCTCATTAACGGCCAGGAAGGTTCTGCTGTGTGTTTGGTGGGATTGTCAAGGAATAATCTATTATGAGCCCTATAGCCAAACGCTCAATTCGGACCTGTACTGCCAACAACTGGACCGCTTGAAGGTAGCACTCATGAATAAGAGGCCATCTTTGATAAACCGAGGCCGCATTGTCTTCCATCAGGACAACGCCAGGCCACACACTTCTTTGGTGACGCGCCAGAAGCTCCGGGAGCTCGGATGGGAGGTTCTTTTGCATCCGCCGTATAGTCCGGACCCTGCACCAAGTGACTACCACCTGTTTTTGTCCATGGCGAACGAGTGAAAATTGGCTATCCGAGTTTTTTGCCATTAAGGAAGCGAGCTTCTATAACAGGGGTATTATGAAGTTGGCATCTCGTTGGGAACAAGTCATCGAACAAAACGGCGCATATTTGACTTAAAACAGATGATTGTAACTAATTTTATGAACAAATGAAAATTCAAAAAAAATACCGCAGGACTTTTTTGACAGCCTAATATTTTGCAGGGAAAATCGATGCAAAAAATCAATTTTTTCGTCAAAGAAACAAATGCACTTATAGCTTTTTGGCGGTGAAATTATTTATTTATTGAATTTTTCGTCATCAATTTCGAACGGGAAATTTTACATTCCAACAAACATATCTTTATACAGCCATTCCATGCTATCTTCTTCTTCTTCAATGGCACTAACGTTCCTAGAGGAACTTCGCCGTCTCAACGTAGTATTACTTGCGTCATTTTTATTAGTACTTAGTTGAGATTTGTATGCCAAATAACACGCCTTGAATGCATTCTGAGTGGCAAGCTCTAGAATACGCGTGATCACAGTGCAAGTCGGAGGAAATTTCTTTGACGAAAAATTCCCCCGACCAGAACGGGAATCGAACCCGAACACCCGGCATGTTAGTTATGACGCTAACCACTCGACCAAGGGAGCACCAATTTCATGCTATACCGATACAATCAATAATTACGAAAAGAAAATCCACTCGCCCGGTACAAGGGCGGAGCTCACGTTGCAAATTTTCTCGTCTGTTTCGATTTGCTTCTGAGTAGCTCCATGTCAAATTAACGCGGCCACTGCTTCAGCTCGCTCTCTGATTTTTTCGAAACTTTTTGCATATGGTCGCAGTTTACCATAGTCACATATTTCATTATCATTAAAGGCTTATTATTAAAGAGTTATTTTTCATTCGATCTAAATATCTCTGTCTTGGAAGGTCCTACAGGAATGTTCTAACTAAAAATTAGTAAAAAAAATGAGAGTGGTTGAGTGGTATTGTGCAAGTCAGCAAGCTTAAAGACGATAGGGATTTCTTAGGAATAGAATAAACATATAAATTCATGACTTTTTCTACTGGCAACTGTCCGTTTCATCTCAATAGTACAATTATTGAAAAAGTTTCAATTTTACACTCACAAATCAGTTTACCGTTTGGTACATATAAACATATAAACCTATACCAAATGTAAATATTTGCATATATTTTGGCATCCTCTTATATTACTTTAAATGAGCTTAAAGGTATTTTTAAAAATATGCCATCCATATAGCACACACACTGGTAAGTAAAATGCGATTGAAATAAACACGGATTGTAAAATGAACCGGTGCTTGCATTTTTCACCGCACACTAAAAAACTGTTCGCTTTGACAACTTTTTTTCTTTTAATGAACACTGTATTATTTTTCTATAAAAGAAAATCGTTTGATATCTCAAACAACAATTAGTTAAGCTATAAAATGCTTCCTAGAACGGGATTTGTAGCGGTATGTGGACACAGTTAATGGGCATATTCGTTAGCGTGTTCATTTTACCTGCATTTTCCCTACACATCAACGGTTTTATATTAAAAAAACAGTTGTCTTTGCTCTCCGTTTCGCTCTCAGCAAACACTTTCCGTATGCTTCCCCAACAATCTTTAAGTTTTCCCCTAAAATAGTGCGGTTCAAATTATTCTCTAAAATCAAATCGAACATCTTCTTCGTAGTCTCCGTAGTCGAACATCTTCGGGGTCTTCGTAGCCTAATTGGTTGCGGGTCCGCTACCAAGCGAACAATCATTAGCTTATAACTCAGGGCCCTCAACTGACCATCTTTGTGTGTTGTTCTAGCTACTATGTCCACGCAACAATAATCATGTGATGGCGATCCCAGCCTCTCACTTCACATACGACCGACCTGCTGCATCGGTAATTGGTGCTTTTTATAAACACAACAATGGAAGCCTCATATCAACAGTCCCGCTGTGTCCAACTGAGAACTTTCGAACAATAGGAATATTCTTACGCCGAAAAATACGACATGTGTTGTGTATCGATAGAATGGGAATACTCTAACGCCTAAACGGCTAATGTGTAATAGATAAATATTTGTATCAATGAGATAGGAATACTCTCACGCATAAATGGCTACTGTGTAATATACAACTTGAGAAAAATGTACACGATAAGTTCGGCTCTGTTACAGCTGAATTGCTAGATGAGCCTAATAATAGAAATAAACAGATGGGATAAAAAAAAATCTGCAATCTGGTAAGAGTTAGAATATTGTTTCGTCCCTTAACCCGTTTTCAGAATCTCCAACACAGACCCTCTTCTTTCGGTTTAAAAATATTCTAATGAATGTTCTAATATTGTTCATATGTACACAGAAATACCGACATTGGGAAAATACCATTTATGCAAACTGTTTTTGTGTTTGTTTGTCAAATCGAGATTTTACATTAATTTTCATCTTTCATTTGAAAATATTGCTCGACACATATTTCTGGCAGCACACGGACACCTCGTCTGAAGAGTTTTTGGTTCTTAGAAGCGACCCACGAAACTTCCCAATTTATGGTCGTTTCGTAAGAGTGGAAGTGTTGCTCAACCAGGTCATGCGTCATAGATTGGAACACATATCAGTCCAAAGGAACGATATCTGGAGATTTTGGCAGGTGTGACAGGACGTCCAATTGATTGAAGGCATGAATCTCGAACTATAAATGTGTGACTTAGTCGTTGATGTTGGCTGATGACCTCGGTTGTCGCACGATTTTTCCCTTCGGATTCTCATAATGGATCCATTTGTCATACTCAGGAACAATTCGATGCATGAACCCCTTCCGTTTTCTACCTTGGAATATCTGTTCGTTCGCACGCAAACAATCGTCGTTCGACGTCTCTTGACTTTCGTTCAAATGGGCGTCAGTTCCCGTGCTTCTGAATCATTCCCAAAGCTCACAAACGATTCAAACAATGCCCTTCAAATTAGATCCTGCTGATTCCTATTGTGTTTGATTTGAACCCTCATGAAGAAGAGCCTTCAATTCAGACATTTTCACCGTTCAGCATACTAAATCTCCACTACTGAAGTATTCGCGAAGTGTAACTATTCGCAGATACGTTCCTGCACAAATAGCGGTTTTACCATATTCGAATAAAAATTGTGTCTGGCCCCACGGAACCACGGCGTGTTTCTATTTGCACTTGCGAAAGAAGCTTTTCTTGAATTTTTTTTATGATAGTACATCGTCTATTTTAGTTGAACTATTTTCAGGAAAATTTTTTTTAAACAGTTTGACGAAAAAACCAAGTAAAACGAATGCCAACTTGCTTGAGGTGTTGGCAGCAACATCTCAGACTGCAATGAAACGTTGTGGGCGTAAAGACATTGGTCATTTAAATAACTTTGCATACTTGAAATATCAAAAAACGACTACTTCCTACATTTCATGTTTTGACTAAAAATTTTGATTCTTATAGTTTTTAAGTTAGACTTTTTTTTTCTAAAAAAGTTAGAAAAAAAATCTAAATTACAAAAAATTTACAAAAAGTCATAGAATAAAATGTTAGAATTTTTTAAAGTTTCCACAACAAAATTTCCAACAAAACAAAAAAAAGCGCTGTAAAATTTATTTTTCTCAAGTTTTTTTTTTTCATTTTGAAAAAAAATATACGATTAGCCGTATTGTATATATAATTTCTGCGTGTAGTTTTCGCGATTTACATGTTCATGTCATTTGTTGACATAAACATTTCAATCCCAAACATTTGCGGACAAAACTGTTACTACTGTCAGTTTTTCAGAAGTCTCCTTGCAAAAAGCCATATATTTCAAAAGCCATAAATGATCAAATGTAGCTGTATATGACAAAAGCTCTTATTTTAATATTATCTGAAGTTTTGACGAATAAATTACATTCTATCTTGTTTTCGAACAAAATTAGGATTAGTTGTAATTTTTTTCAAAGAAAACATGCGAAAGTTATTGTTAGAAAAAAAAATTCCCACCTGCTCACCTTCCGATGTATGGATGACTTGTTGGTTATTTTTTGGGCCATTGATATATTTTATTCAGAGAATTTTTAAAAAAATACGCTTTTGGAAAAAAATTATTTTAATTTAAAAAAATCTGGGTAATTAAAAAAAAAATTATGAAAATTTAAACAATTTCGTATATTTCATTCCTTCACCAAAATTTTGTAATTCTTACAGTTTTGAGTCAGCATTTTTTGTAAAAAATCAGGGAACATAAATTTGGTCCTATTCAAAAAGTACTCTAGTCAGGTATGCAAAGTTGCTTAAATGACCAATGTCAAATGAGACGGTGCTGCCAATGGCCGGCAATGGGTTGACAACAAATTCGTCAATAACTTCAACACGTTTTTTCAATTGAATACGCTATCATGACAACATTTGTCAAGCATTCAACTAAAAACTAAAACAAAATAAACATTAGGTAAGAGAACTATGGATTATGCGGTTGATTTTAATATTTATTAGTTGAATTCCATATTTATGTTGATAGAGAGAAAATAAATTTATTATTTCCGCGAACGATTAGCTTCTACGCATCGCATCGTGAACGGACCATTTTCGTTAGTTATTGTTATCTACCACATATCTGACTCAAATTCGAACATTGGCAATCTGGGTCTAGGATCAAATTTATGTTAAGTCAACTAATCACTAAATCAATTATTCTATTCAAGAAAACGAATATTTTATAGATATTAATTATTCTATATTTCATTATTTCTTATGCAAAAAAAAATCCCAAAAACATGTTTATTACATTCAAGAATTTGCATGACTTATGATACGAGGAACCCTCACCGTGTTCTGATGAACCCCGGTAAGCAGCAGTTTCGGGGGTCACATTCTGTGTTCGTTGACCGGTCGAACAGCTTGCGAATAATACCAAGCTAACGAGCTTCTGGAAGGAAAGCGTGTTTGTGTGTGCGTGCAGGAGAATCATGAAAGTGATTAATTTCGATCCCTACGTTACTTCGTCAAATGCCTGCGGTGTATCATGAACCCAACACCCAAGACTCAGATGACAGATGGCCAGCGGAGGAGTAGGAGTGTTGCACATTGATATGGAACGAAACCACAAAATGTTTCGTGCTTCTGTCAGATTCTCACGAATCGAGCATTAGTTGGTTGATTGTCCGACGCTTGGTTTCATTTATTTTCCAGTGGGAGGCAATCATGGCGCCGATGAGTATGGTTCCGTGTTCTGTGGGATATTCCGGGGAAGCAACGCCGGGGAAAGTAGCCGCCACTAAAATTGTTCTGGTGGAGAATGTGTTTTTGCCAGCTTTGACCGGCGACCGGCAAGATGTTTAGCAGTGTTTTTTTTTTGCGAGTCGTTGGCCAATTACACTCTAATGACGATCTGTTGTTTTCCGGCAATGAAAAGTGAAAATGGACAAACTTAGGAATGAGTGCCTCAAAGATGTTCTCAAATTTTTTCAGTGTAAATTTCTCACATGATTCGCATCGAAGAATTTTGGAAGAAAGTTTGTGTAGAAATGAGTTCCAATAACTGAATCCATCGCATCGTAACTATAATACTCCGCATTGCGAAATTCAAACGTAACTGACCAAGAAATGGGGCATTGTATTGCTCTATCTCATTGTGAGAACCAGCAGTAGCTGCTGAAGCATGTTACTATTTTTCCATCCCCTTGCAGCAGCTCGCAGTCGCTTTCGATGTCTGCAAATTGGAAGCTATTACCCAGAACGTGCTCGTTATCAGTTGAGAGTAAATTGCTATCTGAAGTCACTCCTTTTAGGCTAACTGTGGAAGGTCGTATTCACTAGTATGAATGTGGGAACACTGAACGCTAGCAGCAAAAGAAGAAAAAAATGAATGGGATTACATAAGGAGAGTAGTATGTGAAAGATATTTGCAATCGCATCCTCAGTTTGCGTCTTGTATGTATGAACCGAGGCAGGAAGTTGAATTGAACTATACGTTGTGAATAGTTTCTAAGTTTCACATTAATGAATGTCTTTCTTTTTCATTTTAGGCGATGTTCGAATGTGCGATGAGCTTAATCCTATCGTTCAGGCGTTTTGTAGGTACTTTGGTGAATTTGATTCTGAATTCCTCTGTGATAGTTTCCGTGGTGAGATGGATTCATGAATTTATCTTCTAATATTATTCATCTAAATCTTCGTCATATATCATCTTCAATGGAAAACAAATACTCAGTCAATTTCACTCGCAAGAATAACTGTGAATTGATTACATCATCAAAATTAATAGAAATGATGTAACGTAACATTTCTATTAATATTGCGGTTTTGACACGACCCTCTCTGATTTTTTTCAAACTTTGTAACTTTGTACGGTTTTGTAATAATGGTGGCTTTATATATTTCTATTAGAAACCTCTTTTAATTTAACGTTTAGGAGTCCCGAGTCGGACTGACAAAAATGAAGTAATGATTTTTTTTTAAATTATGAAACTTAATATTTTGCGAAATCATTGCTGTATCGAAAGTGGTAAAAATCTGTCTTCCGTCTTCCGTTTCCCTTTTCCTCTTCATCTATCTCTCTATCATTCGTTTCGCCCGATCATGCACGGAATGGCTAATCATTGTTTCGACGAAAAGCAACAAAAAAGTATGACAAACATTTTTCTTCGGTGAACAATATAGCAAAGGGTAATTTTTGAACAGGTATTTCCGTATTTCGTTTAAATGTTGGATAAACAAAATCTGCAATAAATTTGTAAAAAAATTATACCTAAACCGATGGATTGGTGCCTGACAGTCTGCTTTTACAGATAAGTTAAAGTAAACACACTGTAATCTAGTTATTACATCTTATATTATATTCTTTTAATGTTCCACTTGTGAAATACTAAAAAAAGTTTGGCTTAAAGAAATAAAAAAAATCAACTGGTATTGAAACAGCGACAAAATAGTGTCCATATCGAAAATCGATATGTTTTGGATAAGTTTCCATCGGAAGACCACTCGATTGTTTGTGTTTTGACATTTGGTCATGTTTTGAAGCAATCGGCTCGACCTGGTGAATTTGTACACATGATCGCACTTGATTCAGTTGAAAAAATCTTCTGAAACTAAAAACGTTCGGATCAGTGGTGAATCTCCCTGGCATAGGCAGGAAGCGCAAAAGGGATGCCAGAACGGACTCAAAAAACATGCGAGAAGTCAGGGCGAAGGATTGTCCGAGAGATCTAGGAAACCAGTGTTTGGATTTCGATCAAAATCGAATGATACACAATGTGTCATGCAAGTAAACTCTCACGAACATATAACCAAATATGAGAGAATCATTCAGATACTTGTATAAATGTCAGTAATCACTTGTGTAATATTTAGTGATTAAACTGAGAGAGAAACGAAGACTGTTGATTGCATATCCGATCTGTATCAAACATCGCATACCATCGCAAACATCGCATACATCGCAGGCTTCGAACTGCATACAAGTTTGAACCGCATATATCGTCCCATTTTACTATAGCGAAACCCACTGCACAGATAAAATGCGAGAGTTTTTGCTTCTCACTGGAGCGGTGTTGCTAGTAAAACTATGCGGTCTATATGAATATACACATTTCAAGGGATAGAGGCGTTAAAAATGGAAAATATAATCTGACTACCCTTCCCTTAGCCTCTATCGAGCTAAATAATCATATAGTTTGCACTCTCTGAGACTTAAAAATCAGGATCTGCTATATTAGCTGAATTTGAATCTTTCGCTTTGCGTTGTCCGTACGATCCTGCTGTTTCATGATGCATGGAGAGGTCGGTATGCATATGTTAGAGGCAAAGAAGAAAATAAGCTTTCTGCACCGAAAACGTATATGATAGCTTTGCTTGCATGCTGGTATGCAATAAAGTGCGAGCCGATGCAGAGTTGTCTCGTTCTCTTTTGTGTCGTGATTTGCAACACATAACAACAAAAGAATACCGCTGGGGGAAATGTTTCCTGAAAGATCATATTTGAACGAACGAAAGCGATTTTTTCAATGAGTGGATCATTTGGCAAACACTGTAGGAAACCCTTCATCTATCAGTTTACGGTGGAACTGTTCGACGCCGTTTCGTAGCACACGTGTTGAATAGCAGAGCTGTCCAAAAGCGCTTATTTATCGGCAAGACAAACGAAGCCAAACGACTTAAATTAGCTAAGGGGGATGCAGATGAGCCCCTAGAGTTCAGGAAATGGTTCTTTGGACGTACGAATCAAAATTCGAGTTGTTTAACCGAAGGTGGCGGGCACGTGGCGCAAATCGGGCGAGAAGCTTCACGAGCGCCACATCCAAGGTCAGTGAAGCATGGAGGAAAAAATGTGATGACTTGGATTTTTTTTGTTGGGTGGAGTGGACGGCCTCTTAACCTAAAGAACCTACTGGAGAGCATGCCGAAGCGCCTGCAGCTGGGTTTGAAGGCCGAAGGAGGACACAGTGGTTATTTAATTTTTTTTCCTTTAATTTATCTACTCGAGTGGGTATTTTTTGTTATCTTTTGTCTCAATACAAATTGAATTTGTTTTCAAAGGTAAACTCTTCTTTTTCAGTATTTCATAAGTGAAACATAAAATGAAATGAAATAAAAAGAACTACAGAGTGTTTATTTTAATTTGAACCAAGTACATGAGAGAAAATAATGAAATATGAGGTGATCACAAAAGAAAAAAAAGAAGAAAAAGAAAAAAAAGAAGAAGAAGAATCGAAGTCAAACACAAGTCGGATCCGTCAAATTAAGAACTCGTAAATTAACTGCTGTGTCGAAAATAGTAATCATTTTACAAAACGCCATCAGGAGACCAGTATCGCACTGTGAATTTTTTTTCCCGGAAGGTTCGGTAAAAAGGCAATGGTTTGGCTAGCCAGCTGCCCATGATCCGCATACATGACCACCCTGTACTGTTTTGGTTCATGATGCTTTTCAACCGTCGTTTTGTTGGAATAACATACTAACAAAATCAAATGCTTACATTTGAGGCAAAAAAGTCAGTAAACATCGACCGATGACGGACTCTATTCACAATAACGTGGCGCCTATTTTTGTCTTTGAAACCATTGAAGTTCCATCCAACGGTTCCACCGGTCCATAAGCCGTCCCAAAAAGTGTTAAATACATTGACAGTTCTTGTATGATCTGTTACTACTCATCACACCAAACGCAACAATTTAGTATTTTGACGTATCTATTCAATGAGAAATGAGTTTTGTCTTTGAGCACAATCAAACGGTTCAACTCTTTGCAGTCGTATATTTGCTCTTCTCAGCCACAACAGGAATCAAATAGAATACTTTATTGAACCATTCAACCAACCATTCACACTTCAGAATTTTAATGTCTAGTGAACCTGTTCACGAATTTATTTGGAGCTTCTATGAATGATACATAACGGTACTCGCTATACACAAACATGACCTATTTCATATCAACATTTAATCCGAAACACATTTTCACAGAGCACAAAGATTCATGATAAAATGACAATACGTGTTTTTTTTTTACTTCGACAAATTATATCAATCACGCGTGAGCTGTCAGAAGTAAAAGTTTGAAAAATGAATCTCCATATAAACCAGCCTGTATAAGTTGTAAATTAAAGAAATCACTTGGATTCCGACAGGTGGTTGAGTCATAAATTTTGAATAGAAAATCGCAACAATTGCAACTAAATTGATTTCCGAGCGGGCACCGGCTTATAAGCCACTGTTCAGCTCGATGGCAGAACAGAAATGGGATTGCCACTGTTCAGTCCGGTGGCAGAAAAGAAATGGGATTGTGAGAGAAGAACATACTATTTAGGCGAACAAGCGAGAGAAACTATTTTTTATCACTTTGTAATTGCAACGAAATTTATTCCGGGGCGGGCTTCAGCTTATAACTTACTGTTCAGTCCGGTGGCAGAAAAGAAATGGGATTGTGAGAGAAGAACATACTATTTAGGCGAACAAGCGAGAAAAACTATTTTTTGATCACTTTGTAATTGCAACTAAATTGATTTCCGAGCGGGCACCGGATTATAAGCCACTGTTCAGTTCGGTGGCAGAAAAGAAGTGGGATTGGGAAAGAAGAGCATAGTGTTTAGGCGAGCAAGAGAAAGAAACTATTTTCCTATCACTTTGCAATTGCAATTAATTTGATTTCCGAGCGGGCACCAGCTTGTGAGCCACTGTTCAGCTCGATGGCAGAAAAGAAATGGGATTGCCACTGTTCAGTCCGGTGGCTGAAAAGAAATGGGATTGGGAGAGAAGAACACTCTATTTAGGCGAACAAGCGAGATAAACTATTTTCTTGTCACTTTGTAATTGCAACTAAATTGATTCCCTGCGGGCACCAGCTTATAAGCCGTTTTTTAGTTCGGTGGCAGAAAAGAAATGGGATTGTCACTGTACAGTCCGGTGGCAGAAAAGAAATGGGATTGTGAGAGAAGAACATGCTACTCAGGCGAACAAGCGAGAGAAACTATTTTGTTATCACTTTGTAATTGCAACGAATTTGATTCTCGAGCGGGCATCGGCTCAGTCCGGTGGCAGAAAAGAAATGGGGATTGAGAGAGAAGAACATGCTACTCAGGCGAACAAGCGAGAGAAACTATTTTGTTATCACTTTGTAATTGCAACGAATTTGATTCTCGAGCGGGCATCGGCTCAGTCCGGTGGCAGAAAAGAAATGGGGATTGGGAGAGAAGAACACACTATTTAGGCGAACAAGCGAGAAAAACTATTTTTTTATCACTTTGTAATTGCAACTAAATTGATTTCCGAGCGGGCACCGGATTATAAGCCACTGTTCAGTTCGGTGGCAGAAAAGAAATGGGATTGTCACTGTTCAGTCCAGTGGCAGAAAATAAATGGGATTGGGAAAGAAGAGCATAGTATTTAGGCGAGCGAGCGAGAGAAACTATTTTCTTATTACCTTGTAATTGCAACTAAATTGATTCCCGAGCGGCACCAGCCTTTAAGCCACTGTTAAGTTCGGTGGCAGAAAAGAAATGGAATTGCCACTGTTCAGTCCGGTAGCAGAAAAGAAATGGGATTGCCACTGTTCAGTTCGGTGGCAGAAAAGAAATGGAATTGGGGAGAAGAGCATAGTATTTAGGCGAGCGAGCGAGAGAAACTATTTTCTTATTACCTTGTAATTGCAACTAAATTGATTCCCGAGCGGTCACCAGCTTATAAGCCACTGTTCAGTCTGGTGGAAAATAGGAAATGGGATTGTCATTGTTCAGTTCGGTGGCAGAGAAGAAATAGGATTGGGAGAGAAGAGCATAGTATTTACGCGAGCAAGCGAGAGATTTTCATACCACTTTGCAATTGCAATTAATTTGATTTCCGAGCGGGCACCAGCTTATAAGCCACTGTTCAGCTCGATGGCAGAAAAGAAATGGGATTGCCACTGTTCAGTCCGGTGGCAGAAAAGAAATGGGATTGTGAGAGAAGAACACTCTATTTAGGCGAACAAGCGAGAGAAACTATTTTGTTATCACTTTGTAATTGCAACGAAATTGATTCTCGAGCGGGCATCGGTTCAGTCCGGTGGCAGAAAAGAAATGGGATTGGGAGAGAATAGCACACTATTTAGGCGAACAAGCGAGAGAAACTATTTTCATATCACTTTGCAATTGCAATTAATTTGAGTTCCGAGCCGGCACCAGCATATAAGCCACTGTTCAGCTCGATGGCAGAAAAGAAATAGGATTGCCACTGTTCAGTCCGGTGGCAGAAAAGAAATGGGATTGTGAGAGAGGAACATGCTATTCAGGCGAACAAGCGAGAGAAACTATTTTGTTATCACTTTGTAATTGCAACGAATTTGATTCTCGAGCGGGCATCGGCTCAGTCAGGTGGCAGAAAAGAAATGGGGATTGGGACAGAAGAACACACTATTTAGGCGAACAAGCGAGAAAAACTATTTTTTGATCACTTTGTAATTGCAACTAAATTGATTTCCGAGCGGGCATCGGATTATAAGCCACTGTTCAGTTCGGTGGCAGAAAAGAAATGGGATTGGGAAAGAAGAGCATAGTATTTAGGCGAGCGAGCGAGAGAAACTATTTTCTTATTACCTTGTAATTGCAACTAAATTGATTCCCGAGCGGTCACCAGCTTATAAGCCACTGTTCAGTCTGGTGGAAAATAGGAAATGGGATTGTCATTGTTCAGTCCGGTGGCAGAAAAGAAATAGGATTGGGAGAGAAGAGCATAGTATTTACGCGAGCAATTTACGCGAGCAAGCGAGAGATTTTCATACCACTTTGCAATTGCAATTAATTTGATTTCCGAGCGGGCACCAGCTTATAAGCCACTGTTCAGCTCGATGGCAGAAAAGAAATGGGATTGCCACTGTTCAGTCCGGTGGCAGAAAAGAAATGGGATTGGGAGAGAATAGCACACTATTTAGGCGAACAAGCGAGAGAAACTATTTTCTTGTCACTTTGTAATTGCAACTAAATTGATTCCCTGCGGGCACCAGCTTATAAGCCGCTTTTTAGTTCGGTGGCAGAAAAGAAATGGGATTGTCACTGTTCAGTCCGGTGGCAGAAAAGAAATGGGATTGTGAGAGAAGAACATGCTATTCAGGCGAACAAGCGAGAGAAACTATTTTGTTATCACTTTGTAATTGCAACTAAATTGATTCCCTGCGGGCACCAGCTTATAAGCCGCTTTTTAGTTCGGTGGCAGAAAAGAAATGGGATTGTCACTGTTCAGTCCGGTGGCAGAAAAGAAATAGGATTGGGAGAGAAGAGCATAGTATTTACGCGAGCAATTTACGCGAGCAAGCGAGAGATTTTCATACCACTTTGCAATTGCAATTAATTTGAGTTCCGAGCCGGCACCAGCTTATAAGCCACTGTTCAGCTCGATGGCAGAAAAGAAATAGGATTGCCACTGTTCAGTCCGGTGGCTGAAAAGAAATGGGATTGGGAGAGAAGAACACTCTATTTAGGCGAACAAGCGAGATAAACTATTTTCTTGTCACTTTGTAATTGCAACTAAATTGATTCCCTGCGGGCACCAGCTTATAAGCCGCTTTTTAGTTCGGTGGCAGAAAAGAAATGGGATTGTCACTGTTCAGTCCGGTGGCAGAAAAGAAATGGGATTGTGAGAGAAGAACATGCTATTCAGGCGAACAAGCGAGAGAAACTATTTTGTTATCACTTTGTAATTGCAACGAATTTGATTCTCGAGCGGGCATCGGCTCAGTCCGGTGGCAGAAAAGAAATGGGGATTGGGAGAGAAGAACACACTATTTAGGCGAACAAGCGAGAAAAACTATTTTTTTATCACTTTGTAATTGCAACTAAATTGATTTCCGAGCGGGCACCGGATTATAAGCCACTGTTCAGTTCGGTGGCAGAAAAGAAATGGGATTGTCACTGTTCAGTCCAGTGGCAGAAAATAAATGGGATTGGGAAAGAAGAGCATAGTATTTAGGCGAGCGAGCGAGAGAAACTATTTTTTTATTACCTTGTAATTGCAACTAAATTGATTCCCGAGCGGTCACCAGCTTATAAGCTACTGTTCAGTCTGGTGGCAAATAGGAAATGGGATTGTCATTATTCAGTCCGGTGGCAGAAAAGAAATAGGATTGGGAGAGAAGAGCATAATATTTACGCGAGCAATTTACGCGAGCAAGCGAGAGATTTTCATATCACTTTGCAATTGCAATTAATTTGATTTCCGAGCGGGCACCAGCTTATAAGCCACTGTTCAGCTCCATGGCAGCAAAGAAATGGGATTGCCACTGTTCAGTCCGGTGGCAGAAAAGAAATGGGATTGTGAGAGAGGAACATGCTATTCAGGCGAACAAGCGAGAGAAACTATTTTGTTATCACTTTGTAATTGCAACGAATTTTTGATTCTCGAGCGGGCATCGGCTCAGTCCGGTGGCAGAAAAGAAATGGGGATTGGGAGAGAAGAACACACTATTTAGGCGAACAAGCGAGAAAAACTATTTTTGGATCACTTTGTAATTGCAACTAAATTGATTTCCGAGCGGGCATCGGATTATAAGCCACTGTTCAGTTCGGTGGCAGAAAAGAAATGGGATTGGGAAAGAAGAGCATAGTATTTAGGCGAGCGAGCGAGAGAAACTATTTTCTTATTACCTTGTAATTGCAACTAAATTGATTCCCGAGCGGTCACCAGTTTATAAGCCACTGTTCAGTCTGGTGGAAAATAGGAAATGGGATTGTCATTGTTCAGTCCGGTGGCAGAAAAGAAATAGGATTGGGAGAGAAGAGCATAGTATTTACGCGAGCAATTTACGCGAGCAAGCGAGAGATTTTCATACCACTTTGCAATTGCAATTAATTTGATTTCCGAGCGGGCACCAGCTTATAAGCCACTGTTCAGCTCGATGGCAGAAAAGAAATGGGATTGCCACTGTTCAGTCCGGTGGCAGAAAAGAAATGGGATTGTGAGAGAAGAACATACTATTTAGGCGAACAAGCGAGAGAAACTATTTTGTTATCACTTTGTAATTGCAACGAATTTGATTCTCGAGCGGGCATCGGCTCAGTCCGGTGGCAGAAAAGAAATGGGGATTGGGAGAGAAGAACACACTATTTAGGCGAACAAGCGAGAAAAACTATTTTTTTATCACTTTGTAATTGCAACTAAATTGATTTCCGAGCGGGCACCGGATTATAAGCCACTGTTCAGTTCGGTGGCAGAAAAGAAATGGGATTGTCACTGTTCAGTCCAGTGGCAGAAAATAAATGGGATTGGGAAAGAAGAGCATAGTATTTAGGCGAGCGAGCGAGAGAAACTATTTTCTTATTACCTTGTAATTGCAACTAAATTGATTCCCGAGCGGTCACCAGCTTATAAGCCACTGTTCAGTCTGGTGGCAAATAGGAAATGGGATTGTCATTATTCAGTCCGGTGGCAGAAAAGAAATAGGATTGGGAGAGAAGAGCATAATATTTACGCGAGCAATTTACGCGAGCAAGCGAGAGATTTTCATATCACTTTGCAATTGCAATTAATTTGATTTCCGAGCGGGCACCAGCTTATAAGCCACTGTTCAGCTCCATGGCAGCAAAGAAATGGGATTGCCACTGTTCAGTCCGGTGGCAGAAAAGAAATGGGATTGTGAGAGAGGAACATGCTATTCAGGCGAACAAGCGAGAGAAACTATTTTGTTATCACTTTGTAATTGCAACGAATTTGATTCTCGAGCGGGCATCGGCTCAGTCCGGTGGCAGAAAAGAAATGGGGATTGGGAGAGAAGAACACACTATTTAGGCGAACAAGCGAGAAAAACTATTTTTTGATCACTTTGTAATTGCAACTAAATTGATTTCCGAGCGGGCATCGGATTATAAGCCACTGTTCAGTTCGGTGGCAGAAAAGAAATGGGATTGGGAAAGAAGAGCATAGTATTTAGGCGAGCGAGCGAGAGAAACTATTTTCTTATTACCTTGTAATTGCAACTAAATTGATTCCCGAGCGGTCACCAGCTTATAAGCCACTGTTCAGTCTGGTGGAAAATAGGAAATGGGATTGTCATTGTTCAGTCCGGTGGCAGAAAAGAAATAGGATTGGGAGAGAAGAGCATAGTATTTACGCGAGCAATTTACGCGAGCAAGCGAGAGATTTTCATACCACTTTGCAATTGCAATTAATTTGATTTCCGAGCGGGCACCAGCTTATAAGCCACTGTTCAGCTCGATGGCAGAAAAGAAATGGGATTGCCACTGTTCAGTCCGGTGGCAGAAAAGAAATGGGATTGTGAGAGAAGAACATACTATTTAGGCGAACAAGCGAGAGAAACTATTTTGTTATCACTTTGTAATTGCAACGAATTTGATTCTCGAGCGGGCATCGGCTCAGTCCGGTGGCAGAAAAGAAATGGGGATTGGGAGAGAAGAACACACTATTTAGGCGAACAAGCGAGAAAAACTATTTTTTTATCACTTTGTAATTGCAACTAAATTGATTTCCGAGCGGGCACCGGATTATAAGCCACTGTTCAGTTCGGTGGCAGAAAAGAAATGGGATTGTCACTGTTCAGTTCAGTGGCAGAAAATAAATGGGATTGGGAAAGAAGAGCATAGTATTTAGGCGAGCGAGCGAGAGAAACTATTTTCTTATTACCTTGTAATTGCAACTAAATTGATTCCCGAGCGGTCACCAGCTTATAAGCCACTGTTCAGTCTGGTGGCAAATAGGAAATGGGATTGTCATTATTCAGTCCGGTGGCAGAAAAGAAATAGGATTGGGAGAGAAGAGCATAATATTTACGCGAGCAATTTACGCGAGCAAGCGAGAGATTTTCATATCACTTTGCAATTGCAATTAATTTGATTTCCGAGCGGGCACCAGCTTATAAGCCACTGTTCAGCTCCATGGCAGCAAAGAAATGGGATTGCCACTGTTCAGTCCGGTGGCAGAAAAGAAATGGGATTGTGAGAGAGGAACATGCTATTCAGGCGAACAAGCGAGAGAAACTATTTTGTTATCACTTTGTAATTGCAACGAATTTGATTCTCGAGCGGGCATCGGCTCAGTCCGGTGGCAGAAAAGAAATGGGGATTGGGAGAGAAGAACACACTATTTAGGCGAACAAGCGAGAAAAACTATTTTTTGATCACTTTGTAATTGCAACTAAATTGATTTCCGAGCGGGCATCGGATTATAAGCCACTGTTCAGTTCGGTGGCAGAAAAGAAATGGGATTGGGAAAGAAGAGCATAGTATTTAGGCGAGCGAGCGAGAGAAACTATTTTCTTATTACCTTGTAATTGCAACTAAATTGATTCCCGAGCGGTCACCAGTTTATAAGCCACTGTTCAGTCTGGTGGAAAATAGGAAATGGGATTGTCATTGTTCAGTCCGGTGGCAGAAAAGAAATAGGATTGGGAGAGAAGAGCATAGTATTTACGCGAGCAATTTACGCGAGCAAGCGAGAGATTTTCATACCACTTTGCAATTGCAATTAATTTGATTTCCGAGCGGGCACCAGCTTATAAGCCACTGTTCAGCTCGATGGCAGAAAAGAAATGGGATTGCCACTGTTCAGTCCGGTGGCAGAAAAGAAATGGGATTGTGAGAGAAGAACATACTATTTAGGCGAACAAGCGAGAGAAACTATTTTGTTATCACTTTGTAATTGCAACGAATTTGATTCTCGAGCGGGCATCGGCTCAGTCCGGTGGCAGAAAAGAAATGGGGATTGGGAGAGAAGAACACACTATTTAGGCGAACAAGCGAGAAAAACTATTTTTTTATCACTTTGTAATTGCAACTAAATTGATTTCCGAGCGGGCACCGGATTATAAGCCACTGTTCAGTTCGGTGGCAGAAAAGAAATGGGATTGTCACTGTTCAGTCCAGTGGCAGAAAATAAATGGGATTGGGAAAGAAGAGCATAGTATTTAGGCGAGCGAGCGAGAGAAACTATTTTCTTATTACCTTGTAATTGCAACTAAATTGATTCCCGAGCGGTCACCAGCTTATAAGCCACTGTTCAGTCTGGTGGCAAATAGGAAATGGGATTGTCATTATTCAGTCCGGTGGCAGAAAAGAAATAGGATTGGGAGAGAAGAGCATAATATTTACGCGAGCAATTTACGCGAGCAAGCGAGAGATTTTCATATCACTTTGCAATTGCAATTAATTTGATTTCCGAGCGGGCACCAGCTTATAAGCCACTGTTCAGCTCCATGGCAGCAAAGAAATGGGATTGCCACTGTTCAGTCCGGTGGCAGAAAAGAAATGGGATTGTGAGAGAGGAACATGCTATTCAGGCGAACAAGCGAGAGAAACTATTTTGTTATCACTTTGTAATTGCAACGAATTTGATTCTCGAGCGGGCATCGGCTCAGTCCGGTGGCAGAAAAGAAATGGGGATTGGGAGAGAAGAACACACTATTTAGGCGAACAAGCGAGAAAAACTATTTTTTGATCACTTTGTAATTGCAACTAAATTGATTTCCGAGCGGGCATCGGATTATAAGCCACTGTTCAGTTCGGTGGCAGAAAAGAAATGGGATTGGGAAAGAAGAGCATAGTATTTAGGCGAGCGAGCGAGAGAAACTATTTTCTTATTACCTTGTAATTGCAACTAAATTGATTCCCGAGCGGTCACCAGCTTATAAGCCACTGTTCAGTCTGGTGGAAAATAGGAAATGGGATTGTCATTGTTCAGTCCGGTGGCAGAAAAGAAATAGGATTGGGAGAGAAGAGCATAGTATTTACGCGAGCAATTTACGCGAGCAAGCGAGAGATTTTCATACCACTTTGCAATTGCAATTAATTTGATTTCCGAGCGGGCACCAGCTTATAAGCCACTGTTCAGCTCGATGGCAGAAAAGAAATGGGATTGCCACTGTTCAGTCCGGTGGCAGAAAAGAAATGGGATTGTGAGAGAAGAACATACTATTTAGGCGAACAAGCGAGAGAAACTATTTTGTTATCACTTTGTAATTGCAACGAATTTGATTCTCGAGCGGGCATCGGCTCAGTCCGGTGGCAGAAAAGAAATGGGGATTGGGAGAGAAGAACACACTATTTAGGCGAACAAGCGAGAAAAACTATTTTTTTATCACTTTGTAATTGCAACTAAATTGATTTCCGAGCGGGCACCGGATTATAAGCCACTGTTCAGTTCGGTGGCAGAAAAGAAATGGGATTGTCACTGTTCAGTTCAGTGGCAGAAAATAAATGGGATTGGGAAAGAAGAGCATAGTATTTAGGCGAGCGAGCGAGAGAAACTATTTTCTTATTACCTTGTAATTGCAACTAAATTGATTCCCGAGCGGTCACCAGCTTATAAGCCACTGTTCAGTCTGGTGGCAAATAGGAAATGGGATTGTCATTATTCAGTCCGGTGGCAGAAAAGAAATAGGATTGGGAGAGAAGAGCATAATATTTACGCGAGCAATTTACGCGAGCAAGCGAGAGATTTTCATATCACTTTGCAATTGCAATTAATTTGATTTCCGAGCGGGCACCAGCTTATAAGCCACTGTTCAGCTCCATGGCAGCAAAGAAATGGGATTGCCACTGTTCAGTCCGGTGGCAGAAAAGAAATGGGATTGTGAGAGAGGAACATGCTATTCAGGCGAACAAGCGAGAGAAACTATTTTGTTATCACTTTGTAATTGCAACGAATTTGATTCTCGAGCGGGCATCGGCTCAGTCCGGTGGCAGAAAAGAAATGGGGATTGGGAGAGAAGAACACACTATTTAGGCGAACAAGCGAGAAAAACTATTTTTTGATCACTTTGTAATTGCAACTAAATTGATTTCCGAGCGGGCATCGGATTATAAGCCACTGTTCAGTTCGGTGGCAGAAAAGAAATGGGATTGGGAAAGAAGAGCATAGTATTTAGGCGAGCGAGCGAGAGAAACTATTTTCTTATTACCTTGTAATTGCAACTAAATTGATTCCCGAGCGGTCACCAGCTTATAAGCCACTGTTCAGTCTGGTGGAAAATAGGAAATGGGATTGTCATTGTTCAGTCCGGTGGCAGAAAAGAAATAGGATTGGGAGAGAAGAGCATAGTATTTACGCGAGCAATTTACGCGAGCAAGCGAGAGATTTTCATACCACTTTGCAATTGCAATTAATTTGATTTCCGAGCGGGCACCAGCTTATAAGCCACTGTTCAGCTCGATGGCAGAAAAGAAATGGGATTGCCACTGTTCAGTCCGGTGGCAGAAAAGAAATGGGATTGTGAGAGAAGAACATACTATTTAGGCGAACAAGCGAGAGAAACTATTTTGTTATCACTTTGTAATTGCAACGAAATTGATTCTCGAGCGGGCATCGGCTCAGTCCGGTGGCAGAAAAGAAATGGGATTGGGAGAGAATAGCACACTATTTAGGCGAACAAGCGAGAGAAACTATTTTCATATCACTTTGTTATTGCAACTAAATTGATTCCCGAGCGGGCACCAGCTTATAAGCCGCTTTTCAGTTCGGTGGCAGAAAAGAAATGGGATTGCCACTGTTCAGTCCGGTGGCAGAAAAGAAATGGAATAGGGAGAGAAGATAGTATTTAGGCGAGCAAGCGAGAGAAAATATTTTCCTATCACTTTGCAATTGCAATTAATTTGATTTCCGAGCGGGCACCAGCTTATAAGCCACTGTTCAGTTCGGTGGCAGAAAAGAAATGGGATTGTCATTGCAGTCCTGTGGCCACTGTTCAGTCCGGTGGCAGGAAAGAAATGGGATTGGGAGAGAAGAGCATAGTATTTAGGCAAACAAGCGAGAGAAACTATTTTCCTATCACTTTGTAATTGCAACTAAATTGATTCCCGAGCGGGCACCGGCTCAGTCCGATCATAGTGTTTAGGCGAGCGAGCAAGAGAAACTATTTCCTATATTGCAACTAAATTGATTTCTGAAAATGAGAATAGTGTTTATGGCCCTAACACTGTAACAATCAACCTCGCAAAATTTTGGATTCATCGATTCCGTTCCGGTAATGTTTGTTGTTGTCAAATATGCACCCCGCTCTGGTTGTCCAATTGTCGGAAATTTTGTCAGAATAATGGAAATCGTGGAGTGTAACATCATGTACGCATTCTTTTGAATAAAATGGTATACATTTCAATTAAATCGGATCGTTATAACTATGTTAAATAAATGCCCTCGATTCATCATTGTTCAAATGTTTCTGAGATGTTCGGAGTAATATGTCGAAGCATGGAAATTTCAGGTTTCATTATATCGAGATGATAGCAGTTTTTTTTATTGATTTGTAGAATAATGAAATTTTTGTTGCACGAATGATGGCAAATATTGTCCTGCGGAGCTCAAAAAATACAACATTTACATTTCAACAATAGCATATACTAGTAATTATGAAACTCAAAATAAAATTGCGCGAAAATAAAGAATGTTTTCTAAAAAGCTTGAATAATTTTCTGACATCTGAAATAAGCGACAATCAATCAAATGTACTGTAATCTTCTCATTTACCTGAAACAAGAAGGCTTGGATTCGTTGTGCGAACACGCACAACTCTGCTGCTCTTGGTATTCCAATGTGATGCTGTCTATCGTCCAACGAGATGCTGTAGGTTCGATTTTCTACCTGGAGTGGACACACTCCTCGAGCCTCGAGCAACAGTAATCTCGATAACACTTATCGTCGACTAGTGGCGCCACACTGTATGGATAACGTACCGTAGCTCATTAAGCTTTCTTTATGAAATCACAAACACGTTTCATCACTCAAGATTGCACTTGTGTTGCTACTCTTCCCCGATGGGTTCATCTGATAAGATCTTGATCGAGATGATTCCTATTGTAAGACAATTGAACTTGATTTGGTTGCAGGTTCCGGTCGAGAAATAATTATTTGTCGTGTTGGCATAAAGCGTAATGTTGTTTATTATGAAGGTAGAATCAATCCCAATGCTGGACGGCATCAAAATAAGTGCAACATAGAATAGGAAAAATATGATGTGGAGAAATAAAAAATAATATTCCATGATAACAACAATTGAACAATTGATATTTAATTATTTTTTTTGAGAGTAATAAACACCGATAAATTGACATTACCATACCATAGATAGTCAATTGCATCTTTTTGAACGCAAATTGAACACGCTTTACCATCTTTCCATGGTTTATATTGTTTTTATCATTATTATTTTTATTTTGAGTGAGCAATCGGTTACATATTACTAACATAGTTGATAAGCATAATTGTCGAAATATTGAACTCTCGACCCCGTCTGGCTAACGCCATTTGAGCCTACATAACAATATATATTTTGGGGAATAAAAGTTTGGGAGAACGTAACTTTAAGCATTCTTATTGAACCATAAACCTACAATTCAGCTCAATGTGAATGGTTTTAAAGCAACTTCAATGAGGACCGTTCCCGCAATATAAGAAGTCGTATAAAACCATGAAATATATATGCTTGATATATATACATATATTGATTTTTCCCAAACAAACATTAACATTGCATGAATTTTCACTTTGTTGTTGGCATTAATCCATCCATGCACATTGAATTTTCCCCCCATAACAAACATTGGCCATGGCATCTGCATCTCAATACGCTTTGAAGTGAGCGAAATCGATAATATTGACGTGCTCCCGATGTTAATGCATTTTTAACACCATTTGCTGAGGTTGTTACGGTTATGCTCGGAACCATTTGGTATATATTGTCGAGCGTTCCATTCATGCTGCTGCTGCTCTGTATGTTCTTTCCTCCCGCCATTGGGGATAACAATATAACAAATTTGAATTGATTGCAAACGTGTGTGCATGTCGTTTCTGTCCAATCGTTCACCGCTATTTCTGCGATGCCGGGGACTTGTGGTATGTTGCCAAACATTTATGGCTTGATTGATCGCACAAATGGCATATTGGAGAAATGTGTGTTCTATAAAAGTGATTAAATTGGTCGGACCTCTTCGTTGGTGTGAGGTAAAATCGTTCTACCTGATGTATTTCTGTACTATTACCTGATAGAACAGAATGACTTGACAAGTGTTCTGGTATGCGAAGAAATACCTGTATGGACATACTCCAGAGATAAATCGGCTGAGCGAGTATACAAAAAAGCAAATCTCAGTTATCAACAATGAAGAATAGTGAATTTTATATGAATTGAAAGAAACGAAAATTGGGGAAAACCTCAAATCGGTCGTAGCAATGGTGAAATTGCACAGATTGCACTCTGGGTTATTCCCGCTTTCATCGTGTTTTCTGGATATGTTTTCCAGCAACTACGACAGGTTTGCAGCCATACTAAGAATGCTCCAGGGAAAGCGATCTTGTTGTGAGATTGAGTTTAAAAGAAGCTGTGGTGTTGAATGGCGCATAGTTTGAATCAATGGCATTGGAAATGTTTTGACGTCTTTCATATGTGTAGTTTCGAAAACGAAAGCGTTACGTCGGAGGTGCAAGGTTTTGAGCGTTGATGCGTTTTTCAATTCATTTGAAATAAAATTGAAAAATGTCTAAGTGATATAAGTGTTATTTATTCACCCAGGAAAACTGCTTCGATGGAATACTATTGAAATCATTATAAATATACAACCGTTCCATGTCAAACCGATATAGTTGTTCTCAGATTTTCATCAAAATCGGTAGTTTTGTTCCTTATCGTGATATATGAGACCCGTATTTAATTTTTTTTCATTAGGGTACCCATTTGGTCCGAAAAATAAATCTATTTTCACCTTTTTCCAAAAATGACTTTTTTTTTCAAAAATTCATAGCTTTTTGACCACTGAACCGATTTAGATGATCGACATATCAAAAAGAAGCCAAATGAGCTATTCTTATTTGAAAAAAAATTATAGGAGGTTGTGTTCAAGACACGATCGCATTATTGACGTAGAACTACACTGTTGTTTAATTCAAGTCGCATGTTCATAACTGCGGATATTACTTTATAATGCAACGAAAATTTTGAAATAACCATTTTACCAGTTTGGTCGCCCTGAAAGGTTTTTTTATTGTCGAATCATTTGACGATAATTGTTTAATGATTCATTCTTGTGATCGCAGAACAATACGTGCACGATACTTGCTACATGCTAATGGCAAGCAAAATCAAATCACATACAAAATTCCTGAACGACATTTACTTTGTTGGCGACTAAATAAACGAAATAAAATCTATCTGTTAATTTCAACAACCTCGAAAAGAGTAGAACTGCTTCATTATGATCAAGATTAGCGCAAATGCAATACTAGTTGAAAGCAGTTTTGTAACTGGCACGTGAGCCCAAATAAATTAATAACTTAATATAACTTATTGAATAACTTGATATTCCCCAAATAATTTTTTAGTGCGCAACCTTAACACCTGCTTCACCATAGCGTCAGTTCAATGCATTGATTACAGAAAACAGACAATATTAACTGCTTGGAAAAAGGCTTAATATTTGCCTCAGCAGAGATTCATTGCTAATACCCTAGCGTAAATAATTCCCTCTCGCTATCTCTCCTCCATGTTTATATTTATCATTGCGACTGCATAATCTGCAACATCAAACGCACGTACGCACACAAATATCCATATATTGATGGCTTAAAGCAACTAAATATACACACACTTATCTCTGTTTTGCGCTCTTCTCAACAGAAGCCCTTTCTGTTAATATTGCTAGTCTAAATTAGCTTAGCTTTCATCCTTTGTGGAGATAGTTTTTCTGAGTGAGCTGACGATAGCCTAGCTTGATGATTCCCCACACAGTTGGGTAGCTCAGAATTTTAATGATATGGCGTTAGTTTGATGCAATGATTGCAATGCCAAAGACATCAGCGAGTGAGTAATTTGGTCGCGTCCACAGCTGAATCCAAAACGAAGAAATGTAATGACGCAAAACAAGGAAGAACAAGCAATATTCATTGCTTTGCATACAGAACGATACTGAAAGTTTGCCTTCCTTCCTTGCTTGAGACTTTAAACTTCTTCAGTTCATTCGTCTCTAACCTTCAAAAAGGCCCTTGGAAAACTTTACTTCATCCATAATATTACTCCTCCACCCCCATTGCCTTGAGAAAGGCATTCGATCCCTCGCCGTCCAGCTCGCCCAGCAACGATGTTGCTCAGTCGATTTCACCGCGAAGAATGAAAGTTTGCCTCAGCGAGATCCACTGTTTTTACTCTAGGCAAATATTCCCCTTCGTTCTTCTACTTTTCCTTTGTTCACGGAGACTTTACATCTTACGATTTCCCCTTCGTTGCTCGTCGATAAGTTGCTCGTTATTGACAGCTTTGTTCGGGAAAGCAAACAAATGGACAAAAAAAATGTATGAGGGAATGGGAATGCTTCCAATTTTCATCAAGTTAAACCATATACAGACTATGCGATTGTAAAGTATAGCATATCAAACAAATCTTAGGGAATTTCCGATTCGTTTGGTGTATAAATCGCCAAAATCCGTTCGCGGCAAAAATATTTATTAACGTTAACTTTATTTCATTAAAACGTGACCTGTTTTCTGATGAAAGACGTAGTTCTACGTCAAAAGATTAAGCATTTTACAAGTGTGAACTGTAGAGCTGTTTTATGTAGTCTTTTATGACAATTCTCATTTCCAACTAGGAAAACTTCGTACATTTTTTAATAATAATTTAGATAATTTCCATTCTAATAAAGTGAAACGTAACACATCAGGACAAATCAGGATCATTTCAGAAAAATCTGGGAAAATTGAGAGTTTGTCAGCACATCAGGGAACGTGTCAAAAAGTCTGGGAAATCCTGAAAAATCAGGAAGGTTGGCATCTCTGCCAGTAAGTATAATTACACGATAATGTGCGATTCACATAGAACGTAACGGAGAAGAACGTCTACGCTCCGTCAACGTCTCCACCAATTCACACGTGCAGTCAATGCTTCCACCAGCCCGACCCGTCAAATGTCAAACGAATGATTTATTGAATGTTATTCATGGTGTCGCCACCTACAACAATTTTCAATTGCAATGCCCTCTACCGAATCAGCATGACTAGAATCAGTTCTAAATTTTGAAAAATTGAATGAAAATCATTGAATTTTAATGCTTGAACCCCGTAGTCCAACCGTTATTCAACAATAATAATATATAGACTGTTTCTCTCAGCTGGTCGCGAATGATTTTCACTCCAAAATTTGGATCATAAGTACAAAGTACAGTAAGTTACTTATAATGCGACATGCCGAGGCACCAATTAATGTCGCATTGGAGGCGATTTTGACCAGTAATTGGACATTCGCGACTGGTGGCGACTTTCAATGTGGGGCCATAATTTGGACCCCAAACTCAATGTTTATAAAAATGTCCGATTAGAGGTAAACATGTCCAATTAAACGTGTTGCATCACAGGTCTGTTCTATTAGCTAAATGTTGAATTAGATGTAAATTACTGTACAACCAAAATCAAAACAAAAGCCGAGACACAAAGCCCAGACAAAAACCAAACGAGCCGTCCGTCTCCGTCAATTATTCTTTTTTACAAATCCTGCCTGTCGTTTTCGTTGAACGTATGCTGACGGGTCGTTACGTTGCTGGTGTATGTGAATGTTTTCATGAGAATTGCATGGTAGAATCATTGACGTAACGTGACGTAACGTGACGTGACGGGACGTGAACGGAACGTGGATGTTGCATGTGAATCACACTTAATCCAGAATACGAAATTTGTGAAACAAAATTGCTTGTAAAATATTATAATATCAACAATGCTGCAGTAAATGGTTACCGGCAGTTAAAAAAAAGGCTGTATGGAACAGGAGATTCAATTAAAGTTGACAAATAACATTGGTGGAGAGAGCGCGAACCGTTGGTATCATATTACGAGCTGCGGAGAAAACGTCAGTCATTATAGAAAAAAGTACCGTTTGTCCAGCGATATTGTTCCGAAAAGTTCACAGCAAGCAACAGAAAAAGTATCCGCTCTCATAGAAAGGATACATGGACATACTAGACAGAACATCGCTATCGGCCAAAAAGAGTTCTGCGTTTGAGCTGAATTTTGTTACAAAAAATATTACACACAAAATACACCATTGCACTATGAATAATTTGAGCAGAAAGTTATTTTCGGTGTTACAATATTAACCGTGGTCGTAAATAAACTTGCAAGCCCAGTTTTAACATACTTTTATGACTGTGGTGCACCACCATCCGAGGCAGTGGCAACAGCGCAGCCGTATAGCGACGAGTTAATAAGCGAAGGTGGCTATAGGCAATCCACACTGAAACCGCAAAATAGTTCCGTGCCGCCAGCGGAAGCCTTAAAATTGGTACATAAAAAAGATTTATTCTGGCTGTTATTATGCTGTGATAGCGGGCGTAAGGCTTCCACTCGAGACACCGCCGGCACGATTTGGGTGCTGTCTTGCCGCAGAAAGGAAATATGTACTCTCACACAAGTGCTCGACATTGGTGGAAATGCAACTGTTTCGCTAACCGCATATTTCCTCGTCTGAAGTGACTTTCTATGGACCGCTGGTTCCGGTGGAAAATAAAATTCAGGACTTTTCCTTTTATTTTGCACAAAGCACAGAATGCGTTTTCTTCATTCAATTTAAAAAAATGGAATTACCTCACAACTTCGTAACTCGCTTTCGTAAGTTTCGTTTGCAGAATTAAATTCATGTTGAATTGTGGAAATACTAAGCACGGTGCAAAGCGCACATAATTTAGCTCAGCCCTGGAGGAGGAAAAGTGATGAAAATTACTGTAACGTTGTTTATGATCAAAGTCCATTCCCAGGAACAGCTCCAGCTGTGGCTTGTTTGGACGATGCAATTATGTCAAACCAGGAGGAACAGAGCGGCAAATAAAGTTATTCCCTTTCTTGCTTCTGAGTGGCATGTACGCTGTTAGTGGATTATTTAAATCACAAACAGAACTAGTTGGAGAAACTCACTTTCTGTTTGTATCGAATAACCATCAGCATGACGAATGTAATTCTTTTTTTTTCTTCTTCCAGGAATATATTCCGCATCGTCGGAGGTAAGTGCACTTTAATCACACTAACCCGTTCGTCACACTGGATGCTCTGCCGGAAATAATGGTTCACACCCACTGCCATAATAGCTCGCAGCATCAATGTCCATAACCTCGAGAGAATAGCGGAGCCGCTGACGTGAAAGCAAAGCAAAATGTGCACACAGAGAGGAGACGAGCAAATACTCAACAACAGTGGTACTATTCAAAATCAGCGAAGCATCCGTAATCACCGAGGAAGAGGAGCTACTGCTACTACATATTGGGGTGACCATGTGAGGACAGTGCACACGGCGGGGTACTGCGCCAGTTCGGGACGAAAATTGGTCCACGCGCTATAAATCTTCAGTTTACCGGGATTCGTCTAAACGGACAGTGTGCGGGCAACATTTTCGGCACGCAATGCAGTTGTGGGCCCTTTTCGGGAACTGAATGTAAGACCATTAGAATTATGCGGCATCCGTCAACCCTCTTTTGTTGCTTATTTCCATATGGACACTAAATCTAAGTTGACGTGAGTGGCAAAGCACCCGAGGATGTCCTTTCATAATCATAAATCGGGCATCCCAAACGTTACATATATCTAGGTGTTCCAAATCAATTGGTCGGTGGTTCATTTCTGATTAACGAGTGCTAGTGTTATATGTACCGTTATGATGGCCAAAGGTTTTGACGGGTCATGTTCATGTGAAATTGTTTTAACGTCAATAACTATATCTGCTGCGGACAGATTCGATTTGTTTGATATGCTATACATTACATTTCCCCACTTCATAAAGCGTAAAATTTACGAACACATTATCAAACTTTACCATTTTCCCGTACAATATTTCCGTGCATTTCTGTGCTTCCCTACACGTTTCATCAATATCGAGCAACTGTTGTAGCGTAAAGGTACAATATATTCACAATATATCAGTTGCGCGTAAACCGCTCACCCGAAACGCAAACCCTTGCACTACGGACACCGAAAAGAAAAAAAAAAGTAACTTAATGTCCGCCTATATGTTATCAAAACGGGCGAGAGTATAAAAGATGTCATTTGTGATTTCTATTGCACAGTATCGCTCCAACGAGCAATTCCACCCCAAATCAGCCGGCTGCTAACCCGACCCTCTACAATTTGTAGAAACTTGCTGCTTATGATGGACACTACCTAAATTCACAATTTTCATTATCAGATGACCAATTAATAATACGACTGACTTTTCAAAAGGGCGTATTAAAAATCATATCTTTCATTCAAAACACCGTAACTCAAAATCCAGATGTCTGATTAAGATACGATGTTTGACAAAGCTGTTGGAAAATAAATGAACCATGCACAAAAAATAACATTTTGAATGTACAGTAAAACCTGCGGTTTTTTTGTGGGAATTTTTTTTGTGCGATTTTTTTTTTGCGGGATTTTCTGTTCTTGTGCGGTGTATGAAAAGAAGCATAGTTGACGAAGTTATCGTCCATTTAGTTTTTTTTCGATGGTTTATATGCATTTCAGTGCGAAAAAAGCATATTTCCGTCTCAATTATCCACTTCTGAAATCATTCCCCTCCTCTCATCAAATGCTCTAAGTTTTTCTAAGTTTTCGCATGACATGATTTATAACAGCGACACGTTTCGACATGCAACTGAAAGCACAAAACAGCCACGCGCAACCGAAAAGGTATCTGTCACATCGCAAAGCAGGGAAACAAAAGGAAATTGAACGGTGAATGGCGTGGATTTGAGTTATTTTCTTGGGGGAAACCTGTTTTATGTGGTCCCTATCTACCGCACAAAAAAAGTTTTTTTTCGAAATGTGTACCGAACACGATTTTTTAAAGCTACTGGTGAAGTTTTGCACGATTTTTTTTATGCGACTTTTTTTGTGCGGTCCCTATCCCCCGCACAAAAAAAGGTTTGCCTGTACTGTTAAAAATTATTACTCAAAACTTGAATTTAATATTAAAAACTTTTAGATCTCAATTTTTATTGGAAAGTCCTCCCAATTTAACAAAGTTTGATGTACAGTGGTGCCGTGGTAATCTCACCAAAATAAAGATACGAATTTTTTAAAATTTTAGAAATTTCAATACTTTGTGAAATCGTAACCATTTAAGAAAAGTAACACAGAAAATTGAATCTGCATGCGATTCTACATGAAAAACTATCAGTAACATTTTATCCTAGGACCAACCGTTTTCGAGATATATCCAATTTAATAGTTGAAGTCATGCTCGTGGAATATTAGAAAATGCACACTGCTGTTGGACATTCCAACTAAGGTTCCCGAAACATATATAAATTTTCAAAACTTTATTTCCGCTATAAAAAAAGAAAAAAAAATTGTAAGGCGTTGTATCTCGGACACGACCGCATATTTTCGACGTAGAACTACGCAATTATATTATGCAACCCACTTATTTACCACTTCGAATATTATTTTAGAATGCATCGAAATTTTTGTAATAGATTTTGTTCTTCGTTACAAATGAATTTGATGAACATCCTGTTACGTTTGATATGATGCCTTGGACTACCAAAATATATGAACGGAAGAATTGTCAACGATCATTATACATAGTCCGGTCTGAACAGAACGACAATCGAGTACAAAAGTACTCAACACCAAAAAATACCCCTAACTTGCATGTATTTGCAAGCGGATTCGCCCAGGCACATTAATTATGAAGTCCGTGTTAGGGAAACACAGCTCAGTGGGGAAAAAATACCCCCGACTTGCATGTTTTGACAAAGCGAATTACCCCAGGCACATTGATTTAGAAATCGGTGTTAGGAAAACACAGCTCGATGGGAACAAAAATATTCCCGACTTGCATGTATATTCGCAGAGCGGATTTCCACAGGTACATCGATTTTGGTGTCTTTGTTGGGGAAACCGTAAATTGGGCCAATCAAAACTTGGCAGTTAGGGCTTTTAAATAACGCTTGACATTTTACAATTTTTCAATTGTTCATCTCATGAAAAATAACATTTTATTAATTGTGATAGACACGTAGAAATATTTCCTATCAATTGATGCAAACTTCTTTTCGATCTGTTAGGAAATGTTCGAGTTATAAGCATTCGAAATACGGGTAGGGTTAGCACACAAATCGGCAGCACAAATGTACGGGAAAAAACGAAGTTCTTCCAGTTTTCATGAATTTGAATCGTTTAGTGATTAGCGAATTGTTATGTATAGCATATCAAACAAATCTTAGAGAATTTCCGATTCGATTGGTATGCGAATCAAGAGAATCCGTTTACAGTGAAAATAGTTATTAACTTTAACTTTATTTCATAAAAACGTGACCTGTTTTTTTGATTTGGCACCCTTCCTGAAAGACGTAGTTCTACGTCAAAAAGTTCAAGAAAAGTGAAGTTGAACGGTTTCATTCTGATTAAACATGATTATAATATAGATAACTAGCTGTACCCTGCCACGCTTTGCTGTGGCACATTGTGGTTGCATGGTTGAGTTGAATTTTTAATTTTTTTATGTTGTAACAACAATCCTAGTTTTGTTTGGTTGTTTTGTATATTGTATCATAGTTTGAGATCAATCGTACCGTATTTTTCGAGTTTTTAATGCGCACACAAACGAACAGAACATTTTTATATATATAGAGATAGAGATAGATGGAGGAAATCGATAAATTTTAAATCACTTCGAAACACAATTTCAGTTCATGATTTTGTCAAACACGTGGAAAAAAGATGTTTCCTTTACATAGAACACATATTCATCACTGAATAGTCGATTTTCATTAGAAGCTCAATTTCAGAAACGCACTCTGGTCATATATTAGGCTGTCAAAAAAGTCCTGCGGTATTTCCGCGAGGTGTCGTTGTAAGCGCGTAGTTCTAGTTGTATTCATTGTATCGAGTCATACTATAGGTTGTTGGAAAGATATTTTTGCGCGCTATAATATAGTCCTTGACAGTGTTTTGTTTGGTTAAGTCGTTCGTGAGTTATAGTGTCGCAAATATGGAGCAAACTAAAGAGAAAATCATATTTTATTTATTTTATATTTTTTTATATATTTTATTATATATTTTACAGTACTACTATGACAAAGGCAAAAATGCATCTCAAGCTGCCAATAAAATTTGTGCAGTTTATGGACCCGATACAGTTTCCATTTCCACCGCACAACGATGGTTTCAACGTTTTCGTTCTGGTGTAGAGGTCGTCGAAGATGCGCCACGCTCCGGAAGGCCTGTCGTCGAAAATTGCGACAAAATCGCTGAATTAGCCGAGAAAGACCAGCATAGTAGCAGCCGTAGCATCGGCCAAGAGCTGGGGATAAGTCATCAAACCGTTATTAACCATTTGAAGAAGCTTGGATTAACAAAGAAGCTCGATGTATGGGTGCTACACACGTTGACGCAAAAAAACATCCTTGACCGTATCGACGCATGTGAATCGCTGCTGAATCGCAACAAAATCGACCCGTTTCTGAAGCGGATGGTGACTGGCGATGAAAAGTGGGTCACTTACGACAACATGAAGCGCAAACGGTCGTGGTCGAAGCCCACTGAAGCGGCTCAGACGGTGGCCAAGCCCTCATTAACGGCCAGGAAGGTTCTGCTGTGTGTTTGGTGGGATTGTCAAGGAATAATCTATTATGAGCCGCTTCCCTATGGCCAAACGCTCAATTCGGACCTGTACTGCCAACAACTGGACCGCTTGAAGGTAGCACTCATGAAGAAGAGGCCATCTTTGATAAACAGAGGCCGCATTGTCTTCCATCAGGACAACGCCAGGCCACACACTTCTTTGGTGACGCGCCAGAAGCTCCGGGAGCTCGGATGGGAGGTTCTATTGCATCCGCCGTATAGTCCGGACCTTGCACCAAGTGACTACCACCTGTTTTTGTCCATGGCGAACGAGCTAGGTAGTCAGAAGTTAGCCACAAAAGAGGCCTGTGAAAATTGGCTATCCGAGGTTTTTGCCAATAAGGAAGCGAGCTTCTATAACAGGGGTATTATGAAGTTGGCATCTCGTTGGGAACAAGTCATCGAACAAAACGGCGCATATTTGACTTAAAACAGATGATTGTAACTTATACAAATGAAAATTCACTTATGATATGAACTTATGAACAAATGAAAATTCAAAAAAATACCGCAGGACTTTTTTGACAGCCTAATATAAAATCATGTTTTTTCCAATTTTCCAATTGTTCATGCCGTAACAACACTCCTTGAAGTGGGTTGTATGTTGTGTACAACTTTGAGCTCAGTCAGTTCCGCACTTTTCAAGTTTTTGACGCGTACACAAACGAACAGAACATTTTTATATATATAGAGATGTATTATAAGCTTAAACATAATCAGGCAAGTAGCAGTTAGCAGTTATCACACCCATTCTTTCATTAATCCTGGGCATCGATGAGACTAAAATAAGATCGTGGGGCAGAGGATGAAACCACCAACTGTAGTTAATGGAAATCCGATAAATCCCACGATTTCATTTTAGTCTGAGAAATGCCCTAGATTAGTGAAGGAATGGGTGTGATCACTGCTACTTGCCTAATTTTTTTAAGCTTTTAGTACACTATCTGTATCATTATTATGTTTAATCATAATGAAACCGTTCAACTTAAAAAGTTTTTTTAAGTTTTTTTTTTATTTTCATTCCTTGCTTCGATTTTTTCCAGAATGTTTTCATGATGTACTGTATTCTTTTAGTCAAATTATACTATTAGTCAAATAATTTCATGTAATACCCATATTGACGGAGTTTTGAAAAAAATACATATATCACCATTTTGTTGCTGTAACCATTTTGAATTTGAATTTTTCATAAATAACTGTGTTCCTCTAGTTAAGCCCTTTCCCGTACCCGTATGATACCCGTATTGATGGGGTTTTGAGAAAATATGTAATCCGCCTTTTTGTAGCGACCGCCATCTTGGAGCACAGTGCTCCGTTCAGCGGTAGCACTCCGATGAAGGGTTAAAATAGACTAAAATAGACTTTCGAAGCAGACCCTAAAATGCAGTACTCTGCAGTAATGCATCATAAAATTAGTTTGGCGCAATTTATATTTTTGGTTGAACATACAGAATAATGAATTTTACATCTACACATTTCCGCAATACATGCAGTCTTCCATTAAGCCTTTCCGCAAGCATGAGTGACATCCTTTCTTCAGAAAACATACGCTGCGCTGCGCCTGAGTTTAATTTTCATCAGCGCGTGTTCGTAACAAACAAGTATTCTCTCTTGGTACGAAGTGTAAAAAATTCATAAAAACATCGCTACTCACTAGTGTGACACGCGCATCATCATATACACACACACACATAAAATTCTCTCGTCTGTTTTGTCTTCGCTCGTTCTGAACGAAACATAAAAACAGCAGCGCGCCTCCATACCAACCGTATATGATTGTGTGAAGCAAAAAAAATCAACAGAGACAGGTATAGAAATACTACGCAAAATACGGTGCAAAACGCGGTGCAAAACTCGGTGCTGACAACAAAACATTTGATGTTTGTTTCGGAGCGTGCTCATTTACCATAGCGCATGTGTATACAAGGAGAGCTCAACATGTTGCACATCAGCACCGCGTTGCATTCTGAAGTCTGGTGACATCTTTTGTTTATACTGAGTATCATTATCTATTATACATAACAGAATTTTGATTTATAAACGAGTTCATTCGACGTTAAAACTCGCTTAGAAAAAGTGCGAACTGATACATTGTTGCTTAAAATATAAGATTAGTATACTTTCTTGCTGAGGTAGCTGAGAGCAGACAAATGACCACAAAGGGTTAATATCCCTTAAAATTACCTTTTTCAAGGCTAACAGCAAATGAACGCGATAGTGTAAAACTTCAAAAACTAAACTAAGAAAAAACCTATTTTAACACGGAAGCGAATTTTTGTATTTTGAATCCTCAATGATAGAATAATCAATCAATCAACAAAAACACTGTAGAGGCGAATGAACTTTATAGATTATAGTCTGAAGTCTTTATGTAACAATTTCATGGGGAAGGATCTACCGAAAAAATCCTCCGTTAGTTCAAAATTTGTATGTTTAATCCTATTCCGAAACATTCTAAATACCAAAATAAAAAAGGTGAAATTTGATTTTAATGAAAGATTTCAAGCGCATGTAACTCGACTATTGCTTGGTAGATCACAGAGATGTTTAACCCTTTGCGGCCGAAATCATTTTTCCTAAAAAAGATTCTCTTATCTTCCCACGATAATAATCTCTTATTTATACCCAGTACCGTTATCTTTTATTCGTAGAAGCTAGAAGCGTAGAAGAACAGATTCACTAGACATGAAAAATCGTACAAAGGAGGTTTAAACCATTACATGGTTGAGTTAAGCATTTAGTATGATTCCTTGCTGTGGTGGCTGAGAACAGACAAGAGAACGCAAATGCTTAAATCAAATGATTGGAATATAGTTCTACGTATCTACGTAAAGAAAATTATTAGTTTGTATAAACAAACTTTAGAACAATTGAAAAATGTCCATCGTTATCTAAACGAAAATCTCACGTTCTGATTGGTCAAATCTGTGGTCCTCAAACAGTGCTGCCTGAAACGAGCAACTAACGTAGCAGCGAGGCAATATATCCATGAATATATCCATAATACGAACGCGCAAAGTTATCTGCTTTCGAATGTATTTTCAGAATATGCACAAACATGCCCAGTTCAGAGTTTGCATTGACGCGCAGAAGTGAAGAAGCGAAGAAGCGAAGAAATTTAAAGTGGAACAGTGAAATAGTAAGTAAATAAAGGGTGTGTCACATCAAATTGCATCACGGAAAAAACGCTGTAGAAATTCGCCCAGTAGATCGATCCTTTTGAAAATTTTAGACAGTAAAATAAAAACTATTAAACAACTTTTGGCATTTTCTTTTTATTCATACTTCGAGCCCAAGCCCGTATGCTCACACCTTCCTCTTTACCCCGTCCATAAGGTTCTGTACAACGTCAGGTTGTAGTTTTTTTGAACAGAAATCCATTTTCTTTTGAAGTCCGCCTCCGATTTGACAACTTTTGGGTTCTTCCGGAGGGCCTGCTTCATAATCGCCCAATATTTCTCTATTGGGCGAAGCTCCGGTGCGTTGGGCGGGTTCATTTCCTTTGGCACGAAGGTGACCCCGTTGGCTTCGTACCACTCCAATACGTTCTTTGAATAGTGGCACGAAGCGAGATCCGGCCAGAAGATGGTCGGGCCCTGCTTCAATAGTGGTAGTAAGCGCTTCTGTAGGCACTCCTTAAGGTAAACCTGCCCGTTTACCGTGCCGGTCATCACGAAGGGGGCGCTCCGCTTTCCGCAAGAGCAGATCGCTTGCCACACCATGTACTTTTTGGCAAACTTGGATAGTTTCTGCTTGCGAATCTCCTCCGGAACGCTGCATTTGTCCTCTGCGGAGAAGAACAACAGACCCGGCAGCTGACGAAAGTCTGCTTTGACGTAGGTTTCGTCGTCCATTACCAGGCATTGCGGCTTCGTCAGCATTTCGGTGTACAGCTCGCGTCTTCCCCACCATGTTTTGCCTTTCGTCGCGGTTAGGAGCCTTCTGAACCTTGTATGTACGCAGGCCCTCCCGCTGCTTGGTCCGCTGGACGAATGAACTTGACAAATTCAGCTTATTGGCGACATCCCGGACCGAACTTCTCGGATCACGTCTAAACTGCTTAACTACGCGCTTGTAATCTTTTTCACTGACGGAGCATCCATTTTTGCCGTTCTTCCGGTCGATGGTTAGGTTCTCGAAGTATCGTTTTAGTACTCTGCTGACCGTGGATTGGACGATTCGCAGCATCTTACCGATGTCCCGATGTTACAACTCCGGATTCTCGAAATGAGTGCGCAGGATTAATTCACGACGCTCTTTTTCGTTCGACGACATTTTTCCAAATTTACGAAAAATTGACAGTGAAGCATGACCAACGTGATCTATACACTCTTATCTGATTATAAGCGGAAGCTGAAGATATAATTCCTAAAAATTAAATTTCTACAGCGTTTTTTCCGTGATGCAATTTGATGTGACACACCCTTTAGTTCGCAAAACAATTTTGATTCCGCGAACCTTTCGGTTACTGAAGCACCGAGCTGCTTTACATTACAGTAAATGGATCAACAATACCTTAGAGAAAACAAAAAAGGACGAATTTCATGCCAACTCATCTTAGAAGTTGGCAGCACCATCTCAGATTGCAGTGAAATGTTGAGGGTATAAAGATATTGGTCATTAAAACAACAAAATTTCCCAACAAACAATTTTAATCAGAGAATGAAATATAGGAAGTCGTTTAAGCTTTCTTATTTTTTTTAAATTGTTCTGAAAAAAAATTATTTGTAAAATTGAAATTTATTATTCTCAAAAATGTTTTTTTTAATTCTCAAAAAAAAAAATATGAATAGTCCATACAGTTGCCAACAAGTTACCCATACATCGGAAGAAGAGCACTGTTACAGGGAAAAAGTTTTTCTAACAACAAATTTTTCATGTTTTCGTAAAAAAAGTCTTCTAAGATTAATAAACAAAATCACTAATCAAAAAAGCTTTCCATCAATAACAATTTAACACCTGAATTTCTTTTTAATCTTCGATAATTGAACCCTATTTCCTTCAAATTTAGTTTTTACTTTTCATACTTTTCAATCCACTATAGTATGCAACTTCCTTTCACTTCGAGATTTCGTCCAACTATAGTTTCCCACTCAATGCACTGTATATGTCCTTTTCTTCCTATAAACGCTTATTCAAATTATTCTTCTCTTCTACTTCCTTCGACTTTTCTTCAATGTTTTTATCTATGTGCTATTAACAGCTCTCTATTGCTTTCCGCGCCACGTCCAGGTCCATTCTAACTCCGACAAGAGGATTCAGTGTATGGCGGGATAACAATGGAAATTCAATCTGTTCAGAAAAACGTCCGAAATCCAAACCTTCCTTTAAATCTCATTTAATACCAATTAAATCATTGACTTGAACTCGTACTTTGAGGCGAAACCTTCAAATATTTTAGTTTTTTTTTAAATTATACTTCGGGTATTTTTAAATTACACTTCGGGTATTATTTTAGAATGAATCTAAATTTTTGAAATAACCGTGGAAGTAAGTTTAAGTGGTGTGAAATGAGCCGTGGTTTTTCAGAATCAGCTGAAGATGTTTGAGTTACGGATCATTCTTTCTCCCACGTGAATAATACGAGAATTATGAGCAAGCATCGTAAGTGTTATTTTTCTCCTTCACACGTCCACGGTGCCATCATCACCATTATCCCATCGAAACAACATTCGAACCGCCTAATGATAACCATTTCAAATTGGCATCGCAAAAAAAATAATCATGGTGCTTATGCAAGAATACACAAGCGCCAGCATAAAACGTCATGAAAACCGACACTGTATCATTTCACATTGTACTTGATACTATACCACGATTTCATTCGCAACATGATACACTATCGAGACACCAAAGAGACGTTGACCGCTCGCTGGCAGGAGCAAGACTGGTTAATAGAAATTTAAAATTCTGTAATATATTTCAATTGTGCTTGGCTGCTGTACTGTCCAAATATGGTTGACGTAAGCGCCGACTGAGATTTTCAACTGAATTCAAATATCAAAAATCATTAGAACCCTCCAGCCCGTTTTTGACTTTTAGGTTTTTTTTTAAACAGGTTATACTATATAAATTGTTCAAAGTCGTGATTATTCAGCTACAAACAAAAGAAGCGTTTTCCATCATTGAGTTGAGTTGGTGGTTACGTCAGTCGTGCATATTTGGGCAGTGTAATAGTTCGAACTACTCGATAATTGGTATGCGTATATCCAAATTTGTTCGTCGTAAGTGAACACAGGTGAACAGAGGTTGAAAATAATAATGGTTGCTTCGTTTCGATGTTCAAATTTTGAAAAAAATTTAATTTTGATTTTGTGGTTTTCATTTCAGATGTGTTTTTAATACTTCCAAAATATAAACTTTCTGGTACGGAACGTTATTAGAAGATTTTTACCTCTTTTACCAGTTTTGAGGGGAAAAATATGAACAACTCAATACTAATTCAAAAAAGTATTTGGTTTCTTTTGGTTCAATCGTTTGATTAAAACTATACATTCTAGTCCCACTTTGCTCTAGATTGTGAATTCTCTTCAAAACAATTGGACAAGACATATTGTTTTTTTAAACAAGCGAAATGGATGATTTCTCTTCTACGATCCTGGCTTCCTTGGCAGACCGAATCGAACTTTTCATTTCGCACAAGCTTTTACAGCTTTAGTATTTTTTTGCAGTTGTTATCTAATCGAATATAAAACAGCTTACGAAGAAGTTGAATCAGCGACAGCGAAGGGAGTTCTCTCGAACATATTCCGCCTTCTCGGCGACCACTAAAGTCGGACATCAAACTAACATTCGAATTCATTAGCCAATGGGAACTAATAAAAAAGGGAAGAAGAATTTTTGCACCAGAAAAAGCACGTTGTGAAGATCTATCTGATGGAATGGAGCGGATTTTCGTGTTCGATGAATTTTTCATACTTCATTCACATATGGAAGCACAATTTCGATCGATTCCCGTTTCTGCTACTCTTGCCGGAGCTTATTAATAGTTAAGCATATTGTCGTAAGGATTTCATCGCTTTTCACGCCATAAACCCCTTATTAGGTGTGCCTCCTGGCGACGATGATGATGAAGCAAGAAGGGAACTAAGAACAATGCTTGTAAATATACACACGCCTTACAGAATTATTCTCTGGTAATATGAAGTCAAAGTAGGTGTAAGCTCTCTGTAATAATGTAATTCTGTAATTACATGAAAGTTTCCGTTTAGAATCCTGATTTTCTTCTTGAGTTATTGTCTATTTAGATTCGAGAATAACCCAAAGCGATTCATCCTAGCGTGCTGTAATTCATTGAAGGGAAACAACGTCGGAAAAAATTGGACATCACCGGAATGCGTCCATAAAAAACGATCCATCATATTAAGGCAGAAAAACGATTCTCGAAATCGTATGACCACTTCCGTCGCTTCCGCAGATGTATCCTTTCCGTTCGAATAACACATCCTCCTGCTTCGAGCTCGTTATGCTTTCCCAGCTTTTCGGGAATGAAAAAAAAGCGAACCATCGTAAATGTTTTATTATCTTTCCGTTTTTTGTTATGAATTCGTCACATGCCGAACCGTTGGCAAAAGTGTTAGTAATATGAAAGATAATTCTTTAATATGGAACAACACTTTTACTCGGATCTATTTCATGGAGATTTACAATGACATGTAAGGTTTATTTTTGGCAACTTTTTACCAAAAACAGGCGAACCTTAACAGCTTTTACAATTTTCCGTATCAATCAATTCATTATCATATGATCAATTTCATTTACGACTTATTTTTTACAAGGGCCGTAATTGAAATCATTGACCTTATTATAGAAAAATCGTTGTCCGAAATCTAGCATCGAATTGAAATATGATGTTCAACAAAGTAGGCAATGAATTTTCTAGGAAATTTACTCTATTACAAACTTGCTCAAAAATAAAATATAATACAGGAAAACCTATTTTTGTGCGGTTGCTTTTTGTGCGATTTCTCATTTGACTGTTTAGGTGCAATATTATTGTTTGTGCGATTAATTTGTGTGATTAAAGACCCGATGTCATACTAAAATCGCACTAGAAGAGCAGCACAAACGAGGAATCACGCGAAAAGGGACCGCACAAAAACAGGTTTGCCTGTAATTTAAAACTCTTATACCGTTCTGAATCATATTTCGGACGCTTAAGGCATATGCTGCAGAAAACAGATCTAAACTTTATGCACAGTTATTATTTGGTTGATATTTTTAATAAATTAGTTCAATATGCTTTTAAGCTTTCTACTGTGATACCTATTTGATTGAAAACATAAACAAATCATCGAATAAAATGCATTTCAAATGGATCGAATAACAATAAAACTTCGGACACTAAATCAAATTTCGGACAGATTGAATTCAAATTTCGGACACTTTGTTTTGTAATTTTTTGGACGAAAATTACTTTACACTTTATTATATTTGATAGTTTACTGCGAAACACTTACCAAGCAATCACAGTAAACTGTTAAGGATGATGAGAGCTGATGAAACACGGGAGAAATTTAAATATTTATGAATGGGTAAATTCTACGTGCTTACGCTAAGGAAACGTCAAACACAAACGATAATGAGTTGTGTTGTAAGATTTCTGCCGATTATGTTACAATTCAAATGTAGTTCTCATGTGTAATGATAGTGAAACCGAGGGATTACTCTAAAGAAGCAATTGTGATATCAATTTGATAGTTATATCGTCAGTGCATTAATCATTTCAAGATATTAGAACAAAGTGTTCGAAATACGGTGTTGTCCGAAATATGATTCAGAACGGTATCTCAAAATAATTTTTACAATTTTTATTTTTTACTAGCTGACCCGGCAAACGTTGTTATGCCATATATATTATTTCTAGTAAATATTTTGGTTGTTAAATAAAAAATAACTTATGTATTGTAAGTGTGTTTGAATGGTGTACGTTTCTGATCCATTCTTTGATTAAGATCAAACAAATATGTGGTGATGGGATCTATGGCATATAGAGAAATTGGGCGCTGTAGACCATGATTACGTTACAATAGAAAAAAAACGAACCATTCAAACCATCTTATTTCAATGTATTTCATTTACGAAACTGGCATGTGTGATGTAAAGTGTTAATGTGTTAAGGGGGGACCCCGGTCTGGAAGGTTGAAAATATCGATTTTTTTTTGTTTTGCATTTTTAGGAACTTTATGCCCTCAGAAATGTTGTCCTAAAAAAATTCTTCGATATTATAGATAGAAACCATGTTTTTTCAGCTGTGGTATCTATATCTCAGGATCTACTCGACTGATTTGGCTAATTTTTTTTATCAGCATATAAAAATGACTTATCTAAATCGTTACATAGTCGTTTTTTGATATTTATTTTTTTCGATTTTTATGAGCTTCTAAACAGCTATTTTTCTTGAAAAATAACTCATTTTAGCTAAAATTCCGCCATTTGGGCAATTTTTCGAATTTTCAAAAACCCCTATGTAACGCGTTTGGTATTGTTCTAAAGTTGCAAGATATTCATTAGAATTCGTTCTGCGACTCTCCGTCGCAGCAGCAAGATACCGATTTTCAGACAGCATCTACGCTTACAGCTGTCAACAGCGTAATAATTATTATTCATGCACTCAAAAAATGGAAAATATATCTTCAAATATTCCCTCAACAACACCCAAAATACCCAAACACTTAAATTCATTTTTTTTGGTCCTTCCAGATAGGGGTTCCCCCTTAAGTAAAATGTCAAGTGAAAGAAAGTCATATTTTTTTGTCTTAAAGTAGATGAAAAATTTTCTATGTTTTATTCCATATTTTTATTGGTAAAAATGTTAGCTATTACTATTAAACGGTTTGTTGTCATTTTTCTATTGTTTACCGAGCGCGGGAAGCTCTTTAGGTTTTTGCCGCTGAAGTCCATATTAAAATATTACTCATGGATAATCTAATCTAGTACATTTTTATTAAAAACCCGACCCACGTTTGCTGATTTTTTGAGTTTTCAAACATATAGATGTATTCAAACAGATTCATCATACCTATCAAGATTAGTTTATTAATGTAGAATATTTTATCTTCTAAGCATAATTTACACTACAAAAAACTTGTTGGGTAGGTTGGGTAGCACATGGCGGCTACAATGAACCTGGAGATGCATTCAATCAAATGTTTTTGGTCAAATAATATGTAACCCATCCATTGCAGCGTTTTATGAACCATTATTCACCAGGTGCTAATGAACGGTGGTTTTAGATATATGTAATGAATCTGTATTGCTGAATCGAAACCCGCATATACAAAAATAAAGTCGTGCACATTCGACAAAAAAAATATAGGTACAGAGTTTAAAGTCGAAATTTTTTTTTAGTAATTTTTGGAATAACGTGAAAAATCAACGCATGAATATAGGATATACATAATTTGAAGCTTGAATTTTCAACACAAACGCATGAAAACTGAAGTTAATAATCGTTTATATCCAGGGTACGCATAGCATTTTGTACTTCTGGCTCAATTTGCGATGGAGTGCTTCTATAATTTACTCAAAACTTTCTTTGATTGGCTAGAAAGAATGATTATATTCACAGAGGTTTTGAGGATATACTATTTTTTTTATCCCATTTATTTATTTAAGGCTCATTAGCATTTTAGCTGTAACAGAGCCGAATTTTAATCGTGTACATGTCACGTGGTTATCATATCTATAATTAGCACATTACACAGTTGCCATTCGCCAGTATTCCTTCTATACCATTACATATGGTACATTCACACAGTAGCCATTTAGGCGTAAGAGTTATTCTTTCTGTTCTTCCATTATCCAGTTGGACCACCGGACAGCGGAGACAGTTGATAGATCATTAAGAGTTTGGCTCCATTAAACTTATGTAACTGAGCCTGTAAAAATAAACGGATTAATAAAAAAAAAAAGATTGATCATTGTTGAGTTATTTATAGAACAGTAGCCCGATGTGTCTGGCAGAGCAGAGCAGTTGTATGGATGAATCGATCTTATTTCGACCGTGGATCGATCTCCATCGCTGATGATTGTTGCGTGGACGTAGCTATTCTGTAACAACACAAAGATGGTCAATGAGGGCCCTGAGTTTTGAACTCACGATCGATCGCTTACTAAGCGAACGCGCAACCAATGTGGCTACGGAGACCCCCTGAGGATATACTAGGCTCAAAGTATTGTGCTAACATTGGAATACTTGCAATATTTGCAAAACTACAGACGACTTTCTAAAACACTGTAGCAAAACTGTTTTTGGCACTTTTTGAACCGCAAAAAAAATATTTAAAATTTCGTTTGTTTTTTTTTTATTGAATCAACGAAATTACTTTGCACACAATTTATTTAAATTTTCCAAACTGCAGCGCGTTCATCATTTATTGAATTATTAATCATCGAAGACGATGGAGCACTTTTTCATTCAAACAAAAAGAAATTTGTATTGAAAGGTTCTACAGGCAAGCTCTTGGAATCCAATGAAAACTGGTTGGTAAGGTAAATTGGATTTTCTGTTGACTTATATAGCTAAAAGTCCCGAAAAATCTTGAAATAACAGAAAGAGGATGGGTTTTTATTTGTTCCTATATTTTTATTCACTACATTCACATACACCAAGATAACAATGTGTCCGTAATATATTCCAAAACTTGAAGCTTTGGAATGTTGAAGTTGAAGATTTGGAATGATGTATGTTGGTTTTCCACGAAGTTACAGCATTTCAAAATCACTTGAAATTTTCAACATAACACTCTGTTCCTCTAATTTCTTTGTCAAGTATCTCGACTTCTCTTCTAACAATGGAAATAAATCGATCGCTCTCAGTTCATATGAATGACTTTCAGAATACACATTTCAGGGAAGAAATTTCGCCATATGAAAAATACGAATGTTTGATGCACTCAAGCAGCTCAACCCTTTTTTAAAAAAAACACAGAATGCAGACTGGGCGGAAAGTTCAATAATTCTTGAAAATACAGCTTGAAAATGTATCGTGTCCACGTGGATATTATATAAACCTCCTCCTCCCCCACCGTGGACAACCGTGGACATTTTCGCGACCCCTACCCCCCCTAAAGTTGTCCACGTGGTATTGGGACAGCCCCTTGCTGTCTCATTGGTGAAAAATAGGCACTTGTTGTTTTTGAATGGACGGCCAAATGCATAACTGTTGGGCTCATAAAACTGTTCGGAAACCAGAGATATGACAGACAACTTCATTGGAGCTGATATACCGGACAATTTGGTAGCGCATTATTTCGTTGTTGTCATTCAATCGAAGAGTTATCAAATCGATGTTCTGAATTTGAACACAGCCATATTGCTGCAGAACTACGAAAATAAATCAGATCACCGTGATTTTAGGAACAATATCAAACAGTCACCCATATTCTGGAACTCGATGGGTTTGAAAATCGATCGGATTTCACGATTCGATCGAAATCGACTTTTGCATTCTGAAATTCGTTCGAAACAAATTAAATCATTATATGACAACCTTGTCTTGATGAAAAATAAAAGTCAAATTAATTCATCCGTCAATTTACTCTTACAATTTATTATTAGCAGACCGAAAGCAATTTTTAATTGTTTACATTTGAATGAAAATAATTACACGATATGATTTGAATACTTAGAAGACACAGTCCTAACCCAAACTTAACTTTTTTTTCTATATCCCAAAGTGCATTTCCGCCAAAATTTTATCCATAATATAAAAATATTATCAGACACAATTTTCGTTCAAAACTTTTACCCACTCATAGAGAATGTATTATGATGTTGAATAGAATTGAAAGGGCAAACTATTTTTTGAGCGTGTTTATTCCACCCGAAAATCCGTTACCATTCTTATAAAAATAGAACGCGAAGCTCAATGTTGTCAGTGTCGAAATACGTGGCAAGATTACCACATTATCACAACTCGATTACACCTGAGACAAACGGATTACAGTAGACGGATCTGGGATTTTCGAGTCAGTTACACTATCGATTTCTCTAACAACGTATTGCGTTTTAGCCTGGCAATAGCGAAAGCTGTGTTGGCGTTGCTCATGTTAGCGTCTCGCAAGTGAATTTATTCTTCCTAACGACGCTTCTGTCGATTGTGTTGTAGTAATCGCAATCGTTCGCTCTCTACCTTCGCGTACATGTCGATCATGAGTTGTTGGCACAGCTCGCGATATCGTAAAATGGCGTTGCCTTAACTGCGTCAAATCATCGTACGATACACATAAAAATTCATCGAGCGCACGCTCTTGCTTGTTCCGTTTCTTGTAACCACATGTTCATAAATATCAATTCGAATCATTAAATCTCTTCAGTTGATGTTTTATCTGGAATGATGGCAATTGCTATCCGAGCATGTGTGATCTGAAGGATTTTTATAATTCATCGTGCTCATTCGATAAAGCTTCCAGCTTGTCGGCGATGCACCTGACTCTGGACTACTTGGCCATGTGTGGATTAAAGTTCGATGAAGCGAAAGTAGGCCCATTAGTCATTCAACAACGTAAATAAATTCGTTCTGTTTGAAAAATGAGCGGCGGTTCAATTTTTTTGTTTGGGTGTTGTGTATACAAAAATACTAAAAATGCGAAGTAAAAAAACAAAAAAAAAATGTGAGAGGGTGAAAATTTCGGTTTTCATGTATTTTTCTGAAGCCAAATTAGAAAAAAATATACACAAAAATCTTCCAACATTTTTTTTCTGCATCCTATCACCCTAGCCAGTATTAAAAATATAGTCATCAGTACCCTTGTGGTATCATATATAGTTTACGATCTTCTCTCATGCCTAGCTTTTTGTGCATAATTTCATCAACATCGTTCGAGCCATTTCGAAGGAGTACGACCAAAAACACCGTGACACGACATTTTTATATATACAACTACAACATACAACATTACAACATTACATACAACATTGGAATCCTGGAAAAAAGGTAATGAAGATGGTGGTTTTTCGAGCGTCATAGCATGCGCTGCCATAACTATTTCTCAAATATTGTGTTTATATTCGATTGCCTACGACATCCATGTGAAAATGCTATTTTCAGTGTGTTTTATCAATGAAAATCATACGTTTTATTGAAGTTCCCGCTGATTATGAATAAAATGTGACAGCATGTAGTGATTATTTGTGAAATTACGTTGAAAAATGCGAATAAAAGTGATATTTCAGTACAACATTTTCACTCCCCCACGGCCATTGAAACGAACGAACTTTCATTAGTTTTACCATACCATATTGATATTATTATGGCTCTCAGTGCCGGTGTATGTGATGTGGAAAAATAGTGTTCAATTAAGCAGCATTTCACCGGAAATGTTAAAGATTCCGAGGTCTAAGAATACGACTGCTCTCTGGACCTTTTTACCATATAAATAATGTAAATAAGTAACAATGGAATTGTTCTGTTAAAAACAAACCGTTGCAAGATTTCATGAGAAATTGAGCTCAAATCATCATGAAACCGTGAGTATTTTGACCATTGTTTTGTTTTCATAGAAAACGCAAATAATTACGACGCGAAATTTTGCATGCGAATACAAGTATACTCCGCCTACTGCTTCACCTCGATTTGTATCTTATTGCAACTATTCCTTGTCAAACCTATATAGTGGTTCTCAGGTTTTCGTGAAAAGTTGTATATATATATATATACAGTAAAATCTGTTTTTGTGCGAACTTTTTTTGTGCGATGTTTTTTGTGCGGTTTTTTGTTCTTGTGCTGTTTTTTTTGGGGGGAGTTTTTTGGTCCGGTATATGAAAAGAAGCATATTTGACGAAGTTATCGTCCATTTAGTTTTTTTCAATGGTTTATATGCATTTCAGTGCGAAAAAAACATATTTGCGTCTTAATTGTCCTCTTCTGAAATCATTCCCCTCCTCCCATCATATGCTCTAAGTTTTTCTAAGTTTTCGCATGACATGATTTCTAACAGCAACACGTTTCGACATGCAACTAAAACCACAAAACAGCCACGCGCAACCGAAAAGGCATCCGTCCCATCGCAAAGCAGGGAAACAAAAGGAAATTGAACGGTGAACGGCGTGAATTTGAGTTATTTTTTTGAGGGAAACATTTTTATGCGGTCCCTATCTACCGCACAAAAAAAGTGTTTTTCAAAATGTGTACCGAACACGATTTTTTAAAGCTACTGTTGAAGTTTAGCACGATTTTTTTATGCGATTTTTTTTGTGCGGTCCTTATTACCGCACAAAAAAAGGTTTGTCTGTATATCAAATTTAACTTGTTTTCACTCTACGTTCAATATTCCTAAGAAACTAAACTAAAATTTTTTCGCAAGTGTAATATTTTTTCAAAAAAGTCTAGGCTTTAATTTGATATATCGATCATCTGAATCGGTCCAGTAGTTCAAAAGTTATGAATTAAAAAAAAAACATTTTTGCCAAAGAGGCCAATAAAATGGATTTTTCGGACCACCCTAAAATGGAACTGGACACCCTAATGAAAAAATAAAAAATTCGGGTCTAATATTATGCGATAAAGAACAAATCTACAAATTTTCCAAAATCTGAGAACCACTATATCGGTTTGACATGGAATGCCTGTATAGAGCAATTTCAAATGAAATCGACAAATGACAATGACATGATTTTTTTGATTTTTGAGTTAGTATTCCGTTTGTATTGGAAGAAATATGAGTTTTCCACAGCATTTGAGAATTTTTTGACTCAAGTGTAACTTTTCAATAGGGCGTATCGAGTAAGTAAGAGAAGTCTTTGATAATTTATATCTCAAAAACTATGAGTCGTATCAAAATAGTGTCTTAGAAAGAGTTATAGAGTATTGATGTTCAAAGGTGAAAAAAATATACACTGAGAAATTTATTTACAAAAAAACTTTAATTTGCAATATCTAAAATACATATATATATTTTTAAATTTCTTCATATAAAATAGAAGTCAGGTAGAAATTTTTAAAAAAGAAGTCCAAGATGGTAAAATTATGTTTGACGAACTTTGTGGAACATCGATTTTTTTATTAATTTTCGGAACTTCGAACTTTTGTATGTTAACAATCATTTTTAGCCACAAATTATGAATCCTGATTTGATTTAAAATAAAAAAAGCTCTTTATGAATCTCCTTCTAAATGCAACCATTCTCGAGATATTTGAAAAAAAACATTTCTAATTTATTGTCTTTTTCAATATTATTTTTAATTTTAATTTATACAGTTTTTGATTTCTTTTCACTGTATATAATCGAATGCTATATGAGGGGCTTAGAATGAAAGGGGTGTAAGTGATTTCATCGATTTCTCTACATCGGCTCTCTCTTTTGGTCATAACTTAGCTGCAAATACATTCCCAGCTGTATTTGACAATGCGGAAAACAGGTCAGAGCCTCATCTCTCGAATTCTATAGCAAACTCAAATTGGAACGTTTTTGCAGTTGAGTTATTAACTGAAGAAAAAGTTGATGAAGAGAAATCGATCAAGTCACTTACATCCCGTGCATTCTAAGCCCCTCATATATAATCCAGTGCAAAAAAAAAATTTTATTGCATGTATTTTTAGTTGAATATAAAAGAGGAATTTGATTTTTGATTCATCCCCTTAAAGCCAGAAAACACCTTTCTCACATGAAAAAAATAAATTTATCCAGATTTTCGCAGGAAATGATAGACGATCATATTTGATGAAAAAAATCTTTCTATGCATATGTTCGAATTTCAACAATGACAGAGTTATAAAACGTTTTTTTGTTTCGGACTCTGTTGCCTCAAACTGGTTCTACATCAAAAAGTACGCTACGGAAGACGATTCTGTTGGTTTCATTTAAAAACTGAGAAAATTTAGTACAGGATATAGTAGTGGAACATCTTAATTAGTGAATTTTAATAACATTTTGGAAGTGAAAAACTTAAAAGTTAATAATTTTTAATCTGTTATCATTAATTTCATCCTCAAAAATTATATTAAACTGTTTCTATCAATTAAATTGAAGCCGCTCTACCGCTCTAAAATTTGTTCTTTGGCACTCAACTTCTATCTTTTTTAATTTTTCAATAAAATCACGGTTTTTACCCCACTGTACATGTACTAGACACTTAAATTTCACCTTAACGTTGAGGGTTACATTTATTCTTGAATATATGGCTTATATATTTGATATCTAAAAAAATATGTTTTTCCAAACTGTATATAATCGAGTAAAAAATTGTATATAATCGAATCACATATGATCGAGTCTGTATATAATCGAATCCGACCTGTATATGTATTTTTTTTAATTTTCCATATAGAATAGAAGTTATGTGAAAAATTTATAAAATGGGTACAAGATAGTAAAACTATTTTTGACGACCTTGTAGAACATCGAATTTTTATGAAGTTTTGAAAAACTTCGAATTTTTGTATGTTTACAATCATTTTTAGCCACAAATTATGATTTCTGATGTGATTTAAAACAAAAAAGCTCTTCATTAATCTCCTTCTAAATGCAGCCATTTTCGTGATATTAAAATAAAAAAAACATTTCTAATTTATTGTTTTTTTTATAGTAAACTAGCTGACCCGGCAAACTTCGTCTCGCCCAAAATTTATTTTTCTTTGTCACATCCACGTTTTCTTATTAAGCGCAATTGCAAAAATATTCATTGATTGAAATATTTATTGCACCCTAAAACCTTCACATGCCAGCTTTGGTTTTGTTTGCTTGATTAATTTCCGAGTAATGCAGAAATTTGTGTTTCATTTGTATGGCAGCCCCCCCTTAGAGAGGGGGGAGGAGTGTCTAACTACTATAGAAACATTTATTGCACCCTAAAACCTTCACATGCCAACTTTGGTTTCGTTTGCTTGACTAATTTACAAGTAATGCAGAAATTTGTGTTTCATTTGTATGGCAGCCCCCCCTTAGAGAGGGAGGAGGGGTCTCAAACTATCACGAAAACCTTCCCCGGCCCCAAAAATCCCTACATACCAATTTTCATGTTGATCGGTTCAGTAGTTTCCGAGCCCATAAGAATCAGACAGACAAACAGACAGACAAGCAGAAATCCATTTTTTTACATATAGATAGGATCTTTTAACATGTTTGTCGTGTTATACCGCCATCTACATGAAATTTTATGAATTTGCTTATAATTTTCAACAACTTTTCCAAATACATCATTATGGTAAAACTATATGTTTGGGAGTTACGTTGAAAAACATTATCGCTACGTTGTGTATTAACCCAAATGTCTTCAAATGTTTTTCAATGTAACTCCTAAACATACATTTTTACGAAAATGATCTATTTGGAAAAGTTGGAAACTCAACATTCATTTCAGAAAATCGTTGTTCGAAATCCAGCAGTTTGATTGAAATATGGTGTTTGACAAAGGTGTTAGAAAATCAATGAACTTGCTAGGAAGAATAACTAGTTGAACCCTTTGTTGGAGAATTTGAAAAGCTTAAAAATTGAATTTGATACTAAAAAACTTTATACTTTAATGTTCCTTTACAAATATTTCTCATTAATGTTTTATCGGAATACTAGTTTATTTAACACGGTTGAACTCATAGTGATGTCCCGCCAATCGAAATTGAGATATTTTGATATTTTTTTCAAAATTAATGAAATTTCAACATTTTGCGAAAACATGACCGTAACCTTATTTTTAACGTTTTAAGAAATTGGAGATGGTCGGAGCAGCGGCCGATTAATATGACATGGAATTGCTCTACACCTCAGTCAACATTTAGAACCATTCGCCTAGAAACGACATACAAAGTTTTTCATTCACAATAAACCGCTTCCCGCAAAAAATCTCGTGAACAGCCAGGATGCGATAAAGTTCAGCTGTAAAATCATAACCGATATGAACTGAGCATCCCTCCGTGATGAGTGGGCTCTGTCACTCATGGCTAAAAATATTGCACTAGTTGGTGCATACAATAGAACAACGACAAATGCGCTTGGTGTTTTTTGACGAGCTGCACCAAGCAGCTCAGAGGTGGTGACAATTTGGAAGTGTTCTCGGTCTGCATCCCGCTTCCTGCTTCCTGCTTGTGTACCCCGGCCGGTGGATATGCTATGGTGATTGTTATTAGTGAAGTTTTCTCATAAAAATGGAGAAGCTGTGTCAAGGTCAAGCCCTGGCAGACTTAAAAAGCTAATGCGTTTCCTTGTGGAGGGGTCCGTTGCTCGTTGGACGAATGGGCTGGAACGGAGAAGTTTTATTGTCACCAAAGTTCAACTATTTTCTCGCGTGATTTAACGGTGGTTGTTGGTGAATATATGGAAGATTTATGTTTGCAGGGGATGCGGGAACTTTTATTCCTTTGAGAATATTTCATATTTATGGAGTATTCTCCCAGTAATGCAGCATCAATGGTGGCCGAAGGAGGATGTCATCATTCGGTGGCATTGTCATCTGGGGACCAGCATTGTTAGTTTACAAAAATGTTCAAGATGCTGGTGAAAAATATAACAATTGTCTGCTACTGAGTTGCAGAGACTCAACCATTCCAAAAATGTAATCTCGAATGCAAAATATTTCATTTTCTTATATGTCATCATCGACCTCTCATGCTCTTAAAATTATTCCTTCAAACGAAATGAGATGCTATTATTCTCGTGGGCGTATCCTAGAAAGAGTCCTTTATTCAAGAACTCTCAGAATGAAAAAAATGCGTTGACGCGTCTTACGAAGTATATGCTTTCGCGAGAGCATTCAATTTGGCATCCTAGTGAAACGAATGGTTCCAAGTCACATGAAAAAAGTGAAACCTGCTATCAGGAGTACTGTGTTGGGTTTAATTTGATAACCACATTTTAACAATAATGCGGGCTTAGAATAGCTGATGGAACGATAGTTGTCTTTCGCTAAATTTCCTTGTATTTATATCAGTTAAGCGACTGAAGTGTTCGCTCATTGGCTCTGATTTGCATATCTAAACCACTGTCACAAACGTCGGTTATTGCTGTTTATATTTTGACTACATGCATGAAACCTGATTTGCATACATTCATCACGAGAAATTATAGCGAAGGGTACTAAGCCATTCATTCGAGAGAACTTAGAAGAATTTTTCACTTTTCAATTGAAGCTCGTATTTATAAATTTAATATCATGTAATAGCATTGGAAAAATCCCTGATATTATTGATTTGCTTTGCACAGTGAAATACATGGGTGGTCTTATCACTATGAAATGCACTACAGTAATTTGTTCAAGGGAATTGAAGAAAAGGTCTTAGTAGGTAGAACGATGATCAAAAGCTTTTCGAGCTTTCCATATGGAATTGTTAATTAACAAAAGAGTTTTTAAAGTGTTTTCTCTCATTTTTCAATTGATTTTAATTCTTCAGTGTTATCGTCTACTAGCCACACGATGAGAAAAAATACTTTCTCATATTTAACGCCGGCAAATTCGACAAAATTCTGCGAAACAGCATCAAACTGCGAGCTTTTTTTTCGTATAACCGTAACAAAATCCCCATGCAGCCGCAGGTCGGGGTGTTGTGAGCGTTCTCACATCGAAGTTTCCGCTTACAGTAGGTATGCGCTGTTTGCATTAGCAGCCGCCAACAGCAGCGACAATTTTCCAAGAATTAATTAAAGCGTCATACAGCGAAGCACAAGGCACGAAAGTTCGCCGCAAGTTCGGACTCGATGCAAAAGATTAATCTGCTCGAGACTTTTGTTGTTATTTTTTCTTTGGTGTTGCTTTTAACGAAATTAGTAACAGCAGCTACAGCTGTTTTCCAGAGGCATCGTGCAGCAAGGTATCGAAACAGTGTTAATGTAACCTGCAAATACCTGCAGAGGAAGTCAACGTGAGCATTAGGGTAGAGTGGGGCTGAACGCCCACTTATAAGCTAAGTTGGTATTTTATTAAACAATAAAATATTGAATATTTGTTGTAGAACCAAATTTGTCGTTAGTTTTGCATCAAGAACTTTTTAGTATACTCAAATCTATACATTTTGTATGAATTTATTAATAAATATTAGTGGGAGAAAAACAAATTCTGCTAACTGACAAAGGGTTATAATTTTATAGTCAAAAGGATACTTATCTGCCCACTGAGGCTTTGACCATTCACGTAGATATAACTTAAAGGTAGTTACCAGTGATGGATATCGATTCACAGACGATATCTTGGCGGTTGCATAAATGAGCTGTTTCACGCAATATCAGAAAAAATCATACATTTATGAAATTTTCACTTTTGATTTCGATGAGATTTCGCACAGTTGATCTTTTTTGGTTGAAATGACGATAAATTTTTAGTTCTTAAAAAAATTGATGACCACATTTCTAAATAGTATTCTCCTATTTGAAAATTATTCTGTTAAATAGTATCTAATGGCGGGTTTACATTAGGGAGATCTATAGCTATAGATGGATTTATTCACGTGAAAATAGGTGTAAACGGGTGAGAATAAATATGATACACTTATTCGAGGTATATATAACTTGAATAAATTCAGCATATGTAAACGCTTGTGAATTTCTCACTGGTGAGGAATCACTAAAGTTGGATGCAGTTCTACTTCAGGTGAATAAATTCTCCGAAAATATGAATTTATTCACTATAGAAGTTCACGCTAGTGTAAACGGTTGATGCGATTTCTATAAATCTCATCATATTTCTTCACGTGAATATATCACTAGTCTTAACCCACCCTAAGATATAAGAGGAACGGTGAATTTGTTCTATGGTGGATGGTATCGGCAAAATTATAGTCAACAAGATAGCAGATTTAAAGAGATTACGAGTATGTATACTTAAACAAATAACTGAAACGAATCCAAAAAAAAATCTCTAGAAGTTCTTTTTTTCAATATTTTAATCAAAAGAGACGATAAATCTAACGATCTTTACTAACATCTGTCAAAGTTTGATGAGCAGTTCAATTTCTGATTTTTTTTAAACAGTGTTTTTTTATTCAACACTATAAACTTTTTTAAGATAACACAGATAACATATGCATTTGAAGTTCATTGCAGGAAAAGGTAAGCCGTTTTCATCAATTAGGCCGTTTACAGACCAGGGGATTGTAATGAATGACATATCATACAAATTTTAGAAAATATCTGATTCAATTGGTCGGCAAACCTTCAAAAACATTTCACAGCAAAGATAGTAATTAACGTTAACATTATTTCATAAAAACGTTACCTATTTTCTGATTTGGCTCTCTAACTGAATAATGTAGTCCTACGTCAAAAGGCTGCTCATGATGACTTCGAGAGAAGCCTGCAAACATTTCAAAAAATTCGCTGCTCGCTAAAGCTCGATCGAACCTTGCTGAAGGATCGTATCCTATGTTTCAAACTAACCGGGCAATCAGAGGAACACAGATTTGCATGCAAGACACCGTCGCATCCGACGGCGGGTCGGCGGTGGACTCGGATCGCGTCATCTTGGCGGCTTGGGATGCCTTGATTCCGAGAAACTTCTAACATTTATTCTACAATCATCGAACAATGGACATAAAAACATGAACTTTTCAGCATGCTTTATTCCTTACAACTAAACGACTAACTATAATACGACGAACACAATGGTTTATTGGATTGAGCAGTGTTGCCAGACGACAAGAAAAATCTCATCTAATTTGGAGGAAACACAGTCCTGAAATATTTCGCGGCTGTTGAGATGGATTACGTGCAATTGGTGTCATTCGCGATAGGTCAACGGACAATGCGGAATGTTCTATCACGGGTTGAGAATATTTCGGAATCGCATTATTTGACGGAAGAAACAGTGCCTGCATTGAATGTTCACGAATGCCGCAATCGATCGTCGTTCCAGTTGATGGAGGGTATAATTTGCGCTGGGTATTACCAGTGAAGAATCCGTTCCTGCACCGTAGATTTAGGGTACCACTGGTTTGTGACGGGGTTAAATATCGTTAGCTCTACAAAGGGGTGCGCCGAAATGGATCACCCTGGTTTGTACACCAACGTTGCCGAACCCCTCGAGTGGATTGAAGCGGAAGCTCTTATGGGTTCAAGAGTCACAACTGGTTCATTCAATTCGTGTTTTGCGTTTAATTGAATTAAATTTTCCTCAAATAGTCCATCTATTTATTCTCCAACATACGCTCCTGCAAACGGCATCGATCTAACAGAACAGAACAAGTACAACGAAAACTTGTTCTTGATCTGGTTCTGTGCAGAGAATACTGCTCGCTTAAAATCTCCTGTCAGCTACATCTACTTCAAAACTTTACTTGTTAGCTACATCCACCCTTCGTCAATCACTCCTCATAAGTTCTCGATTAGATTTTGATCTGGTACACAAGCTGACCAGTCCACAATCTGAAGCCCCTATTTTTGAACCCCTTAACGGGTCGTGAGAATTTGGAATTAGGTATTAGGAAACTACAATACAACGACCTTTTTTCCTGAATTATAGTGATTTTCAATACTTTTGGCTGGTTCGTCACTTTTACTTCCATTTTTGGAAGAATGTCGGGAGTGAGGATTGAATAATACAACGACATGTTTACATGCTAAAATATACAAAACAATTTTTGTTTCAATGCGCAAAACAAATAGAACAATAAGAATCAAAGGAATTGGTGGCAATATAGCAGCCACCTGCCCGTCTAGCGGTAAACACTTGGTGGTACAAATGATTTTTTTCACATTAGAATTGTTGATGTTAGTTTGACTGAGAATGAGAATGACTTTTCGGGAAATTTGCTTTCGCTGCCTTAAATTGGGAGTAGTTAACACGAGAAAGACTTAAAAATTAATAGTATTTTTTTATTTTTTCGCGCTCAAATAAATCACGCATATTTCTAAATGTCGGAACTAGTTACCACATAAGGCTAGAAGTGATAATTTATTGTTGAAGAAGAGAAAAAAAACAAAACCGTTGGTAGTATTATAGTTACCGTTACCCGTAAAAGGATTAAACCATGCCATTTTATAATTTTTAAATTTATATCAAATATATAATCCACCTTTAGTTTTGTTTTATGTATGTTTTCCTATAAAAATATTCAATTGCGTTCCGATGGTTTCAAATATTTGTGGTGAATCGGATAATTAATCTGCCGTATACCTAGGATTATTCTTGGTCAGCATCTGAATTTGTTCATAATAGGTGGCGGCAAGTACTTTCCAAACAACACAATAAAGGTTTTATCCACGAAATTGAAAGTTGTCCACTTCAGGATAGTTTCTGTCGAATGCAATACAAATTTATCAGAATTTAGTACATTCTAGTACATAAAACTAGAGGCACAGACGTAAAGTTGACGTAGGGTTCGGAGGATAATTGCTTTCCGCAAATTAAACTTATTCAATTCTCTATGTATATTATATGTTCCCTAACACGGATTTCAAAACCAAGGTGTCTGGGGAAATCGGCATTTCAAATACATTAAAGTAGGGAGAGTTTTTGTTCCCACCGAAATATGTCCCCTAACACAGGTTCCAAAATCAAGAAGCCTGGGGAAATCAGAATTGCAAATACATTCAAGTCGGGGGCATTTTTATATTGCAAGAAAGGTGAGTGATACGATTATGTTTAACAAATAAAATTTAAATTTGGAACTTGAATGATGGTTGTTTCGTGACATTTAATATCAATGACCGATCATGCATTGTGAAATTGAGGTTTGAGCACAAGTTTAAGTGTAAAATTGTATATGGTAGCGATTGTGTTAGAAATTACTTGAAATATGAAACGATCTATTCCAATTTTCATAAATAAAAAATTGGACACGACCGCGTATTTTCGACATAGAACTACGCAATTATATTAGGCAACCCACTTGTTTACCACTTCAAACATTATTTTAGAATGCATAGAAATTTCTGTAATACATTATATTCTTCGTTACTAATAAATTTGATCAACGTCATTTTACGTTTGATATGATGCCTAGATATATGAATATATGAACGGAAGAACAGTCAAACGATCATTGTATTTTACATTTCCCTCTGAAATTATTGCACATCTCATGTTTACGTAGTTCTCGAACGAAAGTTCATTCACCTCTAGTATCTGAAAACACGATTTTCCCAGGATTCTCAGTTTAAAAGTACGTTTTAGGGAAACATATTCCGGTCTGCACAACGACAAGCGAGTACAAAAGAACTCAACAACAAAAAATACTCCCGACTTGCATGTATTTGCAAAACGCATTCCCACAGGCATATGAATTTTGAAGTCCGTGTTAGGGAAAAACAGCTCAGTGGGAAAAAATAGCCCTGACTTGCATGTTTTGACAAAGCGGATTCTTGGCCAAACGGTGACTGACGGAGTACGATGCAGCACTATGCCTGTTACTAAGCTTTGACAATACGCTTTGACCGATCAAGATATTTAAATTACATTGGTGACTTTTTTTTCTTTATTTCATTCAACGACTAAAATTTTGTCACTCGGTTGTAAACACTGGTGGAATGAACAAACAATACTCAACAACCAAACAGAACGGCTCTTTTCAGGGCCGCTAAATCATTATCAATGAGTTTAATGATGTAATTCTTCAAACATATCTAAAATCAGAATACAACAGATAGCCTAACGGAATCCTAAGTCAACTATGCGGTATTTTCTCAACCGACATCATTCCGACTTTTACTTTTAAGCAAACCACGCGAATTACTGCGAATAATTGACGGCTACCCTGATGTGCCTCTTCGATATCTTCTCTTATACTCGGCAAATGGACTGATCATCGGTAGGGTAACACGGGGTGATTTGGACCACCCCGTTATCTCAAAAATTACGGCTCAACTTGGATTTTCTATAATGTCATTTTCTTCTATTGTTGAACCGTATGTACCTAAAGTAAAAAACAGGAAGTGGGTTATATCTATGGCATAACCGCAAGGGTGACGTAGGACTATCGTTGATTTAGAGATCAGTTGTTTGAAGTTGAATCTAAATCCATTCTGAATGAATCAATAAATGAATATTTGGGGGACGAGAAAACGAGAGCGTTACGTTGGAGGCATAAGGTTTTATGCATCCAATATTGGATACGAAAAACCTTGTTCTGAAGAATAATCTTCAGAAGCTTCCCTGTTAACTGTACTTGATTAACAAATCACAAACCCAAATGTATTATATGGATATTTTATGGATAGAAAACATTAAAATAAACTCTTTCGCTTGAATGTAATTTTCAATTCCAAGGGGAACTGGCAGATTATTTTCCAGCAACGATTAGATATTTCCAAATTTTCCTCGATACTGGAAGCCCACCAGTGGTTAATGCTAATTCGATAACCACCTGTTAATAGCACTTGATTGAAACATATTTGGTCACAGTGTTACATGGATAGAAAACATTCAAATAAACCCTTTCACATGAATGTATTTTTAAATTCCCAGAGGAACTGATCGATTATTTTCCGGATCTTTCTCGATGCTGAATGGCATCCAAACGGAAATAATTCCGTGCGTGTATGTGTGTGTGTAGCGGCTGCTTCGATGGTCATCTTCTCTTCTCCTGAAGGATCGGCTTCTCTGTGCTCCCTCACAGTTTCAAACAAACTGCGTTTCAGGGCAGATCTCGATCCTTCGCTGTCCAGTACCCTCAGCAACAATGTTGTCTTGTCGATGTCGTCACGAAAAATGAATGTGTCTCACCACCAGAATATCGCTTAAGTATGCTTTTTGTGTGTGATTGAATCGAAAGAAGGTGTGGTTTACGATGGCAATTTGGAAGGCAAACTAGAGGGGAATGAACTCTCTGAGCTCGAAACTTTCGGCGACTGAGCAATAATCGATTGTGTACGCATACAATATTGGATTCGGAAATATACTACTGATGGGGAAGAATAATCTTCAGAAGCTTTCCTGCAAATTACACTTGGTTGAAAAATTACAAAATCAAATGTATTTGATCGCTGTGTTATATGGTTAGAAAACATTAAAATAAACTCTTTCACATGAATGTATTTTTAAATTCCCAGAGGAACTGGCAGATTATTTTCCAGAAATGATTAGATCTTTCCGGAACTTTCTCGATGCTGAATGGCATCCAAACGGAAAGAATACTGCGCGTGTATGTGTGTGTAGCGATGTCTTCCCGGGGAACCGTTTGTGGCATCACTCTCCTCCTGATGGATTCCCTTCTGGCCTAGGGTGCACAAACAGACTCTTGGTGACACCGTTCATCCGCGCTTTCATGATAAACGAAGAGCTTCACCACAACAGCGACAACATGCTCCAATCGCTGTTCAATTAGAACTGAGTGGATTTCCGAGTGACGCTCGCTTATATACCGATTGGTGATTTCAATAGCCTGTTTTGAAAGCAATTTTAAGACTATTGAAACAAGTTTTTGGATCAAAAAGTAACAAGTATAGAACGCGTAGACATTTTATCTTTCGAATGAAGTGTTTATCATACCATTTCGTTCAGTTGTTTAGGAGCTATTAACGCTCAAAATCTCGGTCTCCGGCGTAACGCTTTCGTTTTCGAAACTTTGATTTTACACCCCGGTATAGAAATGAAAGACGTAGTCCTACGTCAAAAACTTTGGTAAAACTTCACAAGTAGAGGGAAACGGTAGCATAAATACATCAAGTACTTTGAGCGTCAAAAAATGTGAGTTTTCCGATCGTGGTTTTAAGCTTTTTCCCGCTGATTAAACAAACTTTTCGTGTATTGTGCAGTAAAGTTCTGTTCGCCTACAGAAGAGGAACAATTTGATGTAGCGAAACTGTAAGTTTGATAACAATAAATGAAATAAATTGCATTTTAATTTTTGCGTGTTGTGTGAGGTGACATGGACACGTTTCTGTGGGGTGAATTGGTCCTACAGGTTTGAGACTTTTCTTTGGTCTAATTGATTCCATATGCCGCTGAATTACAAGAAGAGGATGGACAGACAACGTTGGAAGAAGGCGGAGCTTGAAAGAGCAACGTAGGTCATCGAGAACGGATTTTCTTTGACCAAGCATCAAAAGTGTTTGAAAATGCTCGAACAACAGTGAAAAGATTCATGCAGAATTCAAGATGGTGTCAATCCAACTTTTCTGGTCTGGAATCTGGCCAAGACAACTGGTATCGATCCCAAAACATTGTTACTGATTGTAACATTATTTCAAAATACTTCACATAAACATAAGTATGTTTTTTTCGATGAAACACACACTGGACCAAATAACCCAACAGACGGTCCAAATCACCCCGCATCATATTTTAATGTCCAAAAATCATCTCTTTTATTTTATGATATATTTGGTAGATTGAAGCTTTATATAATGATTAAACATTATTTATTGAGAGAAAACAAGTGTAGCTCAGTATACAATGTGACATTTTTTATTAAAACCGTATTGGTTTGGAAATATTAGGCGATTTGCTTAGGTGGTCCTAATTCCCTCCTTTTCCCCTACATGGACTGGTACATTCTGGTACTGGTAACCTCAGTAGGATACCACAAAAGGAGTAATGAAGTGGATTCAGCTCCGGAAAGTGCAGTAAAATCACTGCTTTATTCGCCATCTCATTGCACATGTTCTTCGCGTTTGTACGACACTCCTATTTTCACTGTTAGCATATGTATTCTGAGGGCACGATCACTAATCCATGCAACTATAATACCGATGAACCGTTAAATCAGTCACCCTGTTCAATCTAATTGCATGCTAGATAACATTAGGGGAACTTGTGCACGCAAAACTGAGGCACGTGTCTCAAATTCGGAGATTTAGATTGAATTACTGAACACCGCATCGAATCCCGTAGGGGCGTTCTGAACCGTTTCACCCTACGTAGCGAGACCACGTTTGCAAAAAAAAGTGGAAAAGAACGGATGAAAACAAACCTTGTTAAAGAGAGGATGGAATGAGGTGGATGGAGAAATGCTGTAATAAATAAATGAATACATAAACAAATATACATACCTAAGCAGTTCCGAGTGAATTTAAACGAGAAAGAATCTCTGCAGAGTAAATTAAAGAACGGAAGAGATGAAAATTGCAAAACGATGACGCTTGTAGGTAAGTGATGTGAACAAAAAAAAACTTCAACAGAGCAACGGGAAATGGTCCAGCGAAGTTGGAACAACTCGTGTGTTCTCTTCCTTGTACACTTGAAATGACACTTTTTGAACACGACAGTTAGATTTTTTTTCTCTCTATAACCACTTGCACTTGCTGCGATGTGTATCGCATCCAATCACTCACTGATCGAATTTCGTGAAATTGATAGATCACGCGACGATATCGCTCGGTGGTGGTGATCCGATGCACTCTCTTCACACGACGATGGCACAATCAGCACTAACTGCCCAATAAACAAGAGATATTATCAATAGGCTGTGGGACTTTTAGATTTTGTCTCGGCACAGCAGTATGCGTGTGAGTCGGTGTGTTTTTTTTTGCACGGAATCAATTAAGATCAATTGAATAACGCGCGGTGCCGGTCACTAATTGTTATACAATTGTGATAGGTCGACTCGCCGCGTTTGCTCCAGGAACAACTCCGGCCGCCGACACACCGTCTCGGTTGAATTTCCTTACCGATTGCACGGTAATACAGAATTGATTCGACAGCCAAACGCCGGACGGTACTCTCTTTCGATCGAATGGGAAGAGCACCACACAAGGAGAGGTGCAGCCAGCAGAGCTGATTGTTGGCAAGGTTTATTGCGGCCTCTTCTCACGTTGAATTTGTGTTTTACAGCCCTTTAACGGATAAAGGGCCTGGCCGGGTAAGGGAGTAAAAAGTGCCCCCAAACCAAATCACTAGCTGTATGGCAAATATAGTAAAGGATATTAAATAAGAAATTTTGGTGGTTTATTTGAACCCCTATGTGGTTTGACGTAGGATCTATAGTGAAAAACGTACTTTTCGTTAATTTCACGCCATCCTCAAAAGATCCGAGATAAAAATTTGAAAAAAATACTGAATGTGCATCTTACTACGATGTATCAAAAAAAATTATCAAAAAAAAATTTCATCAAAAATTTTAGTACTAAAAAAAATAATGAAATCTTGAAAATTTTTTTTTTGGGATTTAGAGATTCAGTACTACTCTAATTCATATTTTAATGTGTTTCTACGGCTTTTCTAGATATGTGTGATTTTTTTCAGATTTTTTTCAGTGTTGCGCGGTATCAAAAAATTTTTTTTTTATGTTTCCAAAGAGTGGTTAGGTAAGGGAGTAAAAAGTGCCCCCAAACCAAATCACTAGCTGTATGGCAAATATTGTAAAGGATATTAAATAAGAAATTTTGGCGGTTTATTTGAACCCCTATGTGGTTTGACGTAGGATCTATAGTGACAAACGTACTTTTTCGTGCATTTCACGCCATCCTCAATAGATCCGAGATAAAAATTTGAAAAAAATACTGAATGTGCATCTTACCACGGTGTATCAAGAAAAATTATCAAAAAAATAATTCATCAAAAATTTTAGTATTAAAAAAAAATTATGAAAATTTGAAAATTTTTTTTTGGGATTTAGAGATTCAATACTACTCTAATTCATATTTAAATGTGCTCTTACGGCTTTTCTAGATTGATAAATATCGTCAAGCTGTTTTTTTTTAAATATCTAATAATAAAAATAAAATAATAAAAAAGAAAAATACACAGTACAAAAAAATGTTATAGATTTTCTGGCATTTCGAAATTTTGAAAAAAAATATAACTTTGAGACCACAAATTCGATTTGTTTTTTTATTTTAATCTTTCAATTGAAAACCACGAATACAATAAAATAATCGATTTCAAAAAAATAAAAATAATAATGCAGACGATGAAGAAAATTATTTTGTGTCACACAATGCTCTTAAAAATTCAGGAAAAATTACGCCACATGTAGAAAAAAGACACATACGAACGCATTTAAATAAAAATTTGAGCAGGAGTGGGTCTCAAAGTTATATTTTTTTTTTCAAAATTTCGAAATGCCAGAAAATCTATAACATTTTTTTGTACTGTGTATTTTTTTTCATTTTATTTTTAGTATTAGATATTTGAAAAAAAAAACAGTTTGAAGATATTTATAAATCTAGAAAAGCCGTAAGAGTACATTTGAATATGAATTAGAGTAGTACTGAATCTCTAAATCCAAAAAAAAAATTTTCAAAATTTTAATATTTTTTTAGTACAAAAATTTTTGATGAAATTTTTTTTGATAATTTTTCTTGATACACCATGGTAGGATGTACATTCAGTATTTTTTTCAAATTTTTATCTCAGATCTATTGAGGATGGCGTGAAATAAACGAAAAAGTACGTTTTTCACTATAGATCCTACGTCAAACCAGATAGGGGTTCAAATAAACCGCCAAAATTTCTTATTTAATATCCTTTACAATATTTGCCATACGGCTAGTGATTTGGTTTGGGGGCACTTTTTACTCCCTTACCTAACCACTCTTTGGAAACATAAAAAAAAAATTTTTTGATACCGCGCAACACTGAAAAAAATCTGAAAAAAATCACACATATCTAGAAAAGCCGTAGAAACACATTAAAATATGAATTAGAGTAGTACTGAATCTCTAAATCCCAAAAAAAAAATTTTCAAGATTTCATTATTTTTTTTAGTACTAAAATTTTTGATGAAATTTTTTTTTGATAATTTTTTTTGATACATCGTAGTAAGATGCACATTCAGTATTTTTTTCAAATTTTTATCTCGGATCTTTTGAGGATGGCGTGAAATTAACGAAAAGTACGTTTTTCACTATAGATCCTACGTCAAACCAGATAGGGGTTCAAATAAACCGCCAAAATTTCTTATTTAATATCCTTTACAATATTTGCCATACGGCTAGTGATTTGGTTTGGGGGCACTTTTTACTTCCTTACCCGGCCAGGCCCTTTCTCTCGTTTTTTTTCCTTCTTCACCGGTATCATATGTTTATGCTCTGCTTTTGCAGTGTGGATCAGCTTCACGCGTTATCGGTTTTTGGCAAGCTACGATTGTGTGGAAATCATGTGGGAGCTTTGAAGCGCATGTGGGGAAACACAAATGTGAGCAAATAAACTGTTCCGAGAATCCATTCTACATTCGGAGTTTTCCCCCCTGAACCATAGTGAAATGCGAATCAAATTGAACCATCGTTCCCAAAAACATGGGTGCATGAAGACAGACAGGAATATTGATGGAGCTGGATCGGTGTGCAGGATGACCTTCCCAATTGCAATATCCTGGTGGGGGAAAAGTTTGTAAAAAAACTGCAAGGTAACTTCCATATGCAAATATACAGCCGGAAACCGAATCAAAAAGTGGGGCATCGTGAGATAGTACCGCCCAAAAAAGTGGTTCAGTATTCGATGCGAATACAATTATAAACATTTTTAGTCTCTACCTGATACATAGTGCGTTATTTTTAAGCTAATGTTGAAGATCCAAATACTTTTGGAAAAGTTATTGTGAATAAGGCTATCCACAACTCATTTCACATAACAGTGATTAACATCGATAAGCGACTTGACTGCTCTGCCAATGCACAATGCTCCAGGAGATGCATTTAAATGGAAATTGGCATTTACAGCTTGACAGTTATTCTTTAGACAAAAACTTTCTTCGACAAAGTTGTTATATATAATATAATAGAGCGGTCATTTTTGTGTTATTAAAAATAGGGTAACCAAAATTGTCGTTGAAATAAAAATATAACTTTCTTATATTTATAGATAGAGGTGAACATAGTTCGACAATGTTGTAGTACCAGTTATTTGAGACATCTTTGTACAACAAAGTTTTTTTTTCTATCTCTTGAAATATCCTTTATAGCGCATTTTTTCTAAGTAACGGTTCTCAGCAATTCCAAATGAAATCGTCCTAAAAATGCAGATTTTAGAAATTTGTATTTTTCATTCCAATGAAAGTGTGTAGTCCGTTTGGGTTTGAGGAAATATGAGTTTTCACAGCAATTGTGAATTTTTTGACTCAAGCGTAACTTTTGAAATGGCGTATCGATTTTAGTAAGAGAAATCTTCGAAAATTTATATCTCAAAAACGATGAGTCGTACCGAAATAGTGTCTTAGAAAGAGTTATAGAGTATTGATGGTTGAATATGAAAAAAATGTACACTGAGAAAAAAAATTAGTACTCTCTTTTTTATTTACAAAATAAGAATTCAATTTGCAATATACAAAATACATATTTTTTTATTTTTTTTATTTTCTCATACAAAATAGAAGTCATGCAGAAAATTTAAAAAATGGGCCCAAGATGGTGAAACTATTTTTGACGAACTTTGTGGAATATCGGATTTTTAGGAATTTTCGAAACTTCGAATTTATGTATGTTAACAATCATTTTTAGCCACAAATTATGAATCCTGATGTGATTTAAAACAAAAAAATGTTATTATCAATCTCCTTCTTAATGTAGCCATTCTCGAAATATTAAAAAAAAAATATTTACAATTTATTGTCTTTTTTATAGTAAATAATCCCTTTTAATATGTTTGTCGTGTTATACCGTCATGTTAATGAAATTTTATGAATTTGCTCATAGTTTCCAACAACAAGTTTCGAAAATTCCTAAAAATTCGATGTTCCACAAAGTTCGTCAAAAATAGTTTTACCATCTTGGACTCATTTTTTAAATTTTCTACATGACTTCTATTTTTTATGAAAAAATTGAAAAAAATATA